>NW_006431210.1:6182629-6251934 GCF_000325575.1 Pteropus alecto
GAAAAATATTCAATTTTATGTTTAAAACTTTTTCTGAATTTAAGAATTTTTCCTTTGATTCCCAGAAGCGGAATACGAGATTAAAATTAATTCATAAGTTTACAGCTACTGATCCATGCAGCTAAACCACACACATCCTACTGTAAGCACAGGGTACAGAGTGTCCATTTGATCATGCCCTTGCCAGCACTGAATTTTTTTTTTAATTATGTTGCTAATTAGGTAAGAAAAAAAAGTATCTCATTGCTTTACTGCACGGTTCTTTGATTATTAGCAACTCTCTGTATTTATTTATTATGCAACAGACCACTTGAGTTGACAAATTCTTTGAGGACAGGCATTAAAAGTCGGCTACAGACTATCTTCACATTCTACCCTGTAAGTACAGAATAAGAACACTGAAATCTACAAAAGATCTACTCCTAAATGATGTACAGTGGAAAATTCAAGTATCTCAATGAGTCAGAAGAACATGACTCCTGGCTCATTTCTATTAGCTGAACTTCCCAAGGCCTCCCCTCTGTCCCTTGGGCCAAACGCTGAGACAACTAAACGGGAGAGAAACAGCCTGCACCCCACCTGGACTCCATGGGCCCCTGCTTCTCCAGCGGTCTGATCTTCTTGGGGCACACAGGCAACGTGGTCGTGTCGATGACTTTGGTTTCTCCGTTGTTGTAGGTGAATTCTAAGGTGCCGTTCCACTCTCCGTGGGCTTTACAAACAATGGTGTTGGTTGGGTTGTGCTTCACTTCTGCAGTGACCCTGAATGAATGAATGAATGAATGAATCAAATGAACAGCCTTTTCAAGATTATCAAAATGTAGAGACTGACTTCAAAAAATAGACTCATATTTAGAGATTTTTTAGGAGGTGGGGAGGTTAAGGAAGAGGGATTGTGCTTGGCCATTTTACTCAAAGACTAGCTCTTAAAATGTGATCTTATATCTTTGAATGGATAAAGTATCGGTGGAAAAACTGGTGAGAGCTGAATAAAGTCTGTAATTAGTTAACAGTAATGTAGCAATATTAATTTCTAAGTTTTGATAGCATGTAAAGGTTACGTAAGGTGTTATCATTGGGGTGGAAATCCAGAACAAAGGCTCTCAGACGCTTCAGGAACCTTCCAGGCAGCACCCCGTAGCAGGGCGTTAGTGGAATGCCGGTAAAGGTTTAACAACTGGCTCTTTGGGAGGGAAAACACCTGATCGGTAGCATTTGCCAATTTCTGTGGGGCCCTACCACAGCTGACGTCAAGCTACCAGCTTGGTACAAAGGGGTGTGGAAATGGGGAGAAGGGCACACGATCAGCTTGTCAGTCGGTGTGTCTGGTTCCAAAACGGCCGTGGAGGGTGTCCACTTTCCCAGGCGACACTCCGACATCCTTACGTGAACATGATTCAGAAAGAATACTTTCCAAGAAAAAGGGCAACAATGGGAGCTTGTTTATAGAGTGATCTGCTGCAAACTGGAGCAATCAAATCCATTCTGTGCTCCTGCAAACAGCAGACCTCGCCTTCAATTTCTTAGGGTTGAGCTTCCCCAGTCTCTAAAGTAAAGAAATGGTCCTGATCTCATAGCTTTGGGATTCAGGACATTTAATGGGGCCAACTTAACATGAAGTGGGGAACTCTCGAGCAGCGTCCAAGTTCACAGGTCAAACTGCTTCAGAACAAGAAACGGACTGCAGCCTCAGAAAGGAGAGTTTATTGTAACAAACGGAAGTGCCTCTTATTCTCTAGTGTGTGTTTTGCCAATAATACATTGCCAAAGGATTTCACTGTGAATTTATATGGGAGAGGGTTCAAAAGAACTGCCACATCAGGAGAGAGGGGGAGAAGCAGCTCTTTAGAAAAAGATGTTAACAACTTTATCTTGATTTTCAACTAATCCCACGGCTGGAACCCAATTTTTGATGGTAAAAAAGAAACTCAGGACATCGTGATAAGACAAGGTGGAGCCTCCCTGGCCGCTCCCTACCTGTGGACTTTCCCTCCGTAGAAAGGCTTCGTGTGGAATATAACTGTTGCCGAGTATCCAGTCTTGGCACAGCTGATGCTCACTTTTCCTCCAAGCTCCACCCAGGGGATGGTGAGAATCGAGCGAGCGTAGGCACTAGGCAGGGTGAACACGTACTCTTCCCCATGTTCCAGGAGCCTCAGCACACCTCCGGGGGCAGAGGAGAGAAGAGTTAGGCACGTAGACACCGGAAGGGGGCGGTTGGGGGTCGAAAGACAAAGATGAGAAACCAAACAGCCTCCTGCAAAGGGCATCAAGTCAACCCCCTGTGCAAAGGCCGGCCGCTCACTCTCCATGTTATTTATTTACTGTGTACCCTGCAATGTTCCAGTCGCTGAGAACACAACGGCAAACAAGACTGTCTGCCCTCAGGGAGACAGAAAGGTGGACATTAATTAATCACCCAGCAAACACAAAACTGTAACTGCAATGAAGGCCCGAGGGAGACATGCCACCAGTGCCATGGAGACCTCCAACCAGGCATTGACCTGGAAGGGAGGTTTCTCTGAGGAGGGGACATTTGAGGTGGATAAGAGCTGAGTAGGTGAACGGGGAGGAAAAAGAAGGGAAGAGCAAAGGCCATGTGGTGGGAAGGAGCCTGGTGAGCATGAAGGGGCTGAGAAAGGGGCCCACAAGCAGAAACAGAGGCAGCGTGTAGGCTGGCCAGGTCGCGGGGAGGCCAGACCTTTCAAAACTGGATGTTAAAGAGTTTTGTCTTCATCCTGAGAGCAACAGAGACAACTTCAATGGATCTCATGAAGTTCGAGAGATCAGATGGCACAGCTGCTGCCAGCAACCCAGGAGGACATCTGCCATGTTCTGGAGCTCAACACTCACAGTCCACCCATCCCTGGATCAGGGGTTCTCCATCCTAGGACCCAAGCATTAGGCTTGGAGAGATCTAATCCTCTTCAAACAATGCAAAATTATGTGAGTTTCTCTATTTTTCTAGGGAAAAGAGCCAGTTTTCATCGAAGTCTCAAAAGCTGAAATGACAACCCCCCAAACACAAAAATCTCCAGAGCCGCTGTCTAGTCTGTGAGTTGCACTCAGGTGCCCAGCAAAGGCTGAAATGCAGCCCTTGCTTTGGCTTGTGTGCTTGGGCACCACAGGGCGGCCTTTGTGTTGACAGGCAGCGTTTCGCTTTCCACAGAGAGGCCCATACAGGCTGGCAGAGGCCCTGAAAACCGGCACTCTGGGCTAAGTTTCATCTATATAAGGCACCTTCTCAGCATCCGATTCCAGCACTGGGGCTTAGCTCCCCATACAAAGCTCTAATGCAGCTCATTCTGAGCCTGGTGATTATCAGTGGCACTGTGAGCCTCAGGAAGGAGAGGTCCATCCTTTGAGTAGACATATGCGACCAGAAGTGGCTAGCAGTGTCCCCTCCTTGGGCTTCCAGTTCCTCCACTGGACAGAGTGAGGAATGGGGTCAACGGTGCCCACCTGTGGCACTTTCTGGCTGCCAGGCCTTCATGGGGGCTTCATAAGCATTATTTCCTTTAAGCTTCACAACTACTCTATGTGGCAATAATTATCATCATTTTTAAATAAAGATGAGGAAACTAACTCAAGTAATTTGGCTGGTTAGTATTTCTCTTAGGCTAGACAAACAACTAATTCAGAACTAGAATTTGCCTAGTAGAGAGAGGTTCTGTGTGTGTGTGTGTGTGTGTGTGTGTGTGTCTTTTAGTACTGATGAGCTTGCCAGGAGATCTGAGGAGAGATGAGACTACATGTTGTCATGAATGCTGATTTCTAGAGTCAATATGAATATGCATTCAACTATAATTCAATTTACCCTTGAAAATTCCTGCACCCACCCACATACTACAGTCTGTCTAGGACCAGCAATCTCAGTTAAGTCCACGAAAGTCAGTTCTCCCAACTCACAGAAACAGATGACTGGCCTGAAAACTTCACACGACATGCTCATGTGTTTAGGGGTCTTGGTCATTTCCAGTGTGGAAGGAAGTTACACAGATGGGCACATGCAGAAGCTGAGACTACCAAGGACAAACAGATGTGTGGGTCATCGCAATCATGTGGGCAGGATGGGGAGGGCAGGTATCACAGCAGCACTTAAGTCTTTCTCTCTCTGACCAAGAATGTAATTGAATATATGTAACATAAACACACAAATAGCATGACTCCACTACCCTGAATATAATAAACATCAGAGTAGACTGACTGCTTGCCACTTCTCCAACTTACCATAGCTCTTATAATTGAATTAACCCATCTTCCTAAAAGCAAAGCCCCAGGCCACCTAACACTCTCACTCTGACACTCACGCCACCCCTGCCCCATGTCTCCGAGAACAGAACTGCCCCCGATGACCAATGAGGACCTGTCCTACCCGTGCCCATAAGAGAGCACCACTGTGTCTGCGAGGAGAATTGGACTGTGGTGTGTCTCACTCTTTATAGTTTCTGATTAGGACCCTTGGAGAATGGCCAGGTCTGGTATATTTTTTGTTTCCTGTGTATCTGACATCCCTGAAGTAGGTTGCTTGAAAAGACAGCCCAAAGTAGATGAAAAATTATTGTAGCTTTAACGCCGATCACAGAGATGAGACCAACAGTCAAGAAGAACCAGAAGTGAAAGTTGAAAAGCGAGAGGTCGCCTCGGATGTCTCTCCCTGCCCCAGTTCTACTCACAAGCCGCCTGGTTCCTTGAATGCCAGCCACATTCTCAGTCTCATGTGGCAGATGGCAGAGGCCCCCGGCCCCTGCGGAGGAGGATGCCAGCCACCTGGCCTTCAAGAGAAGAAGGCGCCCCCGCCTCTCTTTGCCCTCCGTGCTGATGGACTACTTGGTAGGAAAATCCTTCCAGGTAGCCAATGTGTCTCCCCAATAGCACAACCTCGCCCCTGATGTCTGGGGTGTCCATGTCTTGTGGTCAGCCCTTCTGGTTCTTAACTGGGAGTACTGGGGACTCCCACCCATTCACAGCCTCTCTCTTCAGAACAGGACCATACACACAGCCACGAGCTCCACACGCTGAGTAGGGCTACACAACTGCTATTTTCTTTACAGCATATTTTTTAAAGGTCTGGATGAGATCTTAGAAGATCATTCCAAGTCCTCTGTCACCGGTGATTTTAACCTCTCTCTGCCTCAGTTTCCTCATCTATGACCCAGGATAATGGTACCTGTGCTGCATAAGGCTGAGGTAAGAATGGGAAGGTGATTCGAAAACTCAGCTCCAAGCACGAAGCCTGATGTCCCGCCAGAATCCCGAAGGTTTTCTATCCTAACCACTCCTTACTCCTAAAGCTGCTCTCTGGATGGGTGAATTCCTAACAGTGAATTTCCATTTGGGGATAAAGAGGAAATCAGTCTGGTGGTGCGTTACACACAAGGGGGATGGAGACATAGGTGGGAGGCATCGTCCTGCCCTTCGTCTTTAGAGAAACCTCTTCCAAACCGAGGCGAAACTGCCCTCAAGGCTCCAGAAGTCAGCGAACCCGGGGCTAAGCTGATCTGAAGGTGCTGGCGAGATCGCACCCCTTCAGCTCTTTACGGAAACCCACAAAAGTGCGCTCACACATTAAATCACCTATAATTATGCCTTTTCAACTTTTTTTTTTTCAAAGTTGCATTAAAAAAATACCTGCTCCTAATAGGAATAGAAGACTGTACTAAAACTAGACCTACAGATGGGATCACAAAGGAAAGCTTCTTTTTTTTTTTTTTTCATTAGCCTAAAAGCTGAGAGAAGTTGAAAAATGCCAAATAATTAATCCTTCCATGTTGAGGTTAGTCTTTGGGCTGGGAGAGACTCATTTTAAATCCCACAACCTGATTTATCGATAAACATAAAGCCAAGCATTAAGATTTTCAATTTGATAAATTTAGAATAATTTCATACCCGATCTCAACCCGAGGAACCAAAATATTCTGAAGGCACATTTACTCTGAAGTAACTCGGGGAATTGGTCTGCAGGCACTGACAGCATCCACATTCCTCAGCACCGAGCAATCATGTAACTGCTCTTGCTAGAACTAATTGCCTTTCCCCGCAGACTCAATTAAGAGGCTGTGCCATTTACTGGGCACTAGTTCTGGTGTTTTAGGGGGAGGTAGGTGGCAAGAACAACTGAATGGGCCTCAGCTCCCCAGAAGTGTGGGGGTGATGAGTTAGAGGAGCCTTTGCTTCCTCATGGACATAGCTGATGGGGGAGACTGAACACTGTCTCAATTAGGGGCTTTCAGTGTCAGAGCTGAGGAACTGGGGGGTAGGGGCAGGGAGCGAAGACAGGCAGTCTCTGAACTGCAAACTAAGTGATTTCAAGGCATAAGCAAGCACTTCATAATGGCATTTTATTATAGGCAAATATGCCACAGCCTAAGGCAATAATTTAAAGATAAGCTCATGTATTTATGTACAAAATTTCAAGGGGATCCATCTAAAATCTAAATTTTAAAATGAGAGGCTGGGAAAAAAAAAAAAAAACATTACATTGCCTAAGGCAATAATTTAAAGATAAGCTCATGTATTTATGTACAAAATTTCAAGGGGATCCATCTAAAATCTAAATTTTAAAATGAGAGGCTGGAAAAAAAAAAAAAAACATTACTTCAAACACAATCGACAAATTCATGGAATGTGCTAGATCCACGCAGGGAGTAAGGAAGGAACAGAAAAACGTCCTGCCTCCCACACCTGGCCGTCCAAAGGAGCTCTGAACGCAGAGACCAAAATCTTTTGAAGTGTGGGGATTCTTACAAGTATTTTGTGTGGAAAAATAAGATCGATGTGTGTTATAGAGTGTACATTTAATTAATAAGAAAGAAACGGGGAGCAGCGTCTGAAAAGACTCAGGCAAACCTAAGGCCTCCCCAGAATGAGCCAGAGGCCCCTCCCAGGTGTGCCCACAGCAGAAACATGCTGGCTGGCCGGCCAGGAAGGGCTACATCCAGGCAGGGGCCTTCCAGAGTCTCTCTCCTCAATTTTCTTCCTGGTGTCAACACTTCTACTCTGAGGAGTTCTAAGGAATTTTCAAGCAAGTAGAAAAAGTGCGAGCAGCAAATTCTAATTCTGCTTCAGGAATGGCTGCAGCTAAGGCCCTGGGGAGAGTGAGTTGGATGGTCTCCCACCCACTGCATTAAGAGCTTTGTCTGCATCCCCCAGCGAGCCCAGAGTTGTACAGGGAATAAAAGGCCCCGGGCCCTACTCACGGTGTGTCGGGAACAGGGGAGCTAAGACCCTGGGACATCAGAGGCCTATGCTATGCAGACACAGACACTCAACAACTGCCAATAACTGAAAATGTCAGCTCACCTCAGGGGACCCCACCACTCTCAAGTGAAGTTCCCGAAGAGATGGACGGAGGCCATGGATTCTGCTGGCCTCGTGGATGGAAGGTGTGGCTTAAGTGGAAGGCTAACAGCGTGGATGAGGGCACAGAGAATCGAGGGGAGGGATGAGCAAATGGGCTGGGAGGGGAGAGCTAGCATTAAAACATAGTCACACTGGCAATATCCTACACACACGCCTCCTCACCAGAGCCCACCCCTGCCGGTGGAAGGCTGCGGGCAGGGCTCGGGGAATTAGTATTGTTTGGTGAGAGAAGCAAGCATCACAGAGGCTAGAAAGAGACTTGAGGTTCTCTGACTGAGAAATTCCCTGAATCACGAGAAACAGATTTACAAATTTTTACCTTTCTCGAAAATTTCCAGATATTCGTCTAATGTCAAGAATCCCTGCTTAGGGGCGGATGAATGTTGTCAGGTGTGACACATGTGCCCTTGGGCAAGCTGCTTCCCTCCTGCTACTCTTCTGTAAAGTGAGGGGCAGCTGGACTCATCAGAGGTCTGCTAAGCGTCTTGAAGCAACTAAAACCCTCTGGAAATGAAGTCTACAGGGAAGTCCGACAGGTAAACATAAACGGTAAGGGCAGAGATGCTCCAGCTGGGAGGCAGCAGAAGCCCCATTGCCCACCCCCTCGCCATCTCATGGCCTGAGCCCCGGGATTCTCCACGGCACCACGGGAAGTCCTGGGGGGCTTGTGAGATAGATAAACCCTCTTTCAGCTACAACAGTCCATGGTCCTGGTGTCCTTGGTGACAACTCCTCCTTAAGAAGAAAAACCACTCTGACACTACTGTCCCTTTTAGAATAGCAGTCAAAGCTAGACGAACTAATCTTTTAGTATTGAGATTTTCCTGATTGGAAAATGACTGCAATGTCATGTCACACTCCCACAAAAGAGCATGTAGGGAGAAAATGATATTCGTTATTGGTGTGGTTTAAGAGGAACGTGTTCATCCTTCTTTAGACACATACGACCCACCCCCATCTGAATCATGGAACTCGGTGGCCCAGGGTCATCCTGGTGACAGATGAGCCCTGGCCACCTTCACAAATTGATGAATTGTACTTTGGTGAATTTATTGACCCTGAGAGAAAGTTTCGATCAGTGTAGCGTCCGCTGCCTGAACACTGAGTCTGTGTGCATGGAAGACCCCGTGAAGGCTCGACACTGATGCTGGGCTCCTCTGTACGTTTCTGGAGTTGCTGTCTTATCTACACATGGAGGATAAGCATCTCCGAGGGTGAACCTACAGCTCAGAGACAGAACAGAGAAGTGGAAGAAGAGTAGGTTTTTCCCTAAACAGTACAACGGTACCTAAATGACAAATAAGAAAGAGTCGTCTTTACTTAAGTGTCTCCAATTCCCGTCCTCCCATTCTCTCTCGGACCTACCATGGCCCCCCCATTCACGGTCTCACTTTCCGCGGTTTTGGTTACCCACGGTCAACTGTGGTCTGAAAATATTTAATAAAAAATTTCAGAAATAAACAATTCACGAGTTTTAAATTATAGGCCGTTCTGAGCAGCATGATGAAGGCTCACACTGTCCTGCTCAGTCCCACCCAGGACATGATACATCCCTTTGTCCAGTGTATCCACGCTGTATCCCCTACCCACTCATTCGCCATTTAGCAGCCATCTCAGTTATCAGGTTAACCCAAAGCATGAGAGCAGTTTAACCTTGTCGTAGGTATATATGTATTAGGAAAAAATAAAACAAAACAGTATATATAGGGTTTGGTACTATCAGCGGTTTCGGGTATCCACCAGGGGTCTTGGAATATGCCCCTCATGTATTTTGATCAGATTTTCATGAGCACCATTCCACTGACAGCTCTTGTCAAAGTCACTAATGACCTTCACAGTCCAAAACCCAATGGTCATTTCTCAGTTCTCCTCTACCAAGAGCCGATCAGCGTCATTTGACTCAGTTGATCTCTCCCCTCTCCTCCCTGAAATCTTTTCCTCACTTAGCTTGCGGGAAACCCATTCTCCCATCCCATCTACTCTTCCGGCCCCTCCCCCTCAGTCTCCTGACTGGTGCTCCTCCTCCTTTGGACCCCTTAATGCTGGAGGGCTGTGGGGATCCGTGCTCACCCAGCAACTTCGTCAGTCTCCAGGCCTTAAATTACAAGTTTTTACCTCAGCCGGGACCTCCCCTCAGAACTCCAGCCCGTATATATAACTGTCTACTCAAGCACTGTGCTTGAATGTCTACTCCATAACACAACCTATCTGAGCCCCTATACTCACGCCCTAAACCAGTTCTCCCTCCCTCAGCCTTTTGTCTTCCCTATCTCAGTTTATGGCTATTCCATCCTTCAAGCAGCTCAGCTCAAAAGCCCTGGCATCACCTTTCTCTCATACCCCACAACCAACACACAGGGAGATCCTCTTGGCTCCCTCTACCTCAGACTACATTCAGACTCTTACCACGTTTTACCACTTCCACCATTTCCACGCTTGTCTACGTGACCATCATCTCTTGCCTGGATTATCATCATGATCTCCTGACTGGTCTCCTTGCCTCCAGCTTTATCCCTCTTAAGGTCTATTTTCAGTAAGAAACTGGAACAATCTTCCTAAATGATAAGTCAGATCATGATATTCTTCTTCTCAAAACCCTCAATGGCTTCACAGATCATTTAGTATAAAAGCCAACACCCCTAGCAATGGCCCCCGAGGCCTTATGTGATCTGGCCACAGTCACCTCTCCAACTCCATCTTTACCAATCCCTGCCTCGTTCACCCTGTTCCAGCCACATGAGCATCCTGTCTTCCATCAACATGCCAGGGCCTGCGCCTTGTTCTTTCTGCGGTGCACATGCTACCCCTGGTCACCAAAAGAGGCTTGTCTTTTACCACCCACTCTGGGTCTGTGCTCCAATGTCACCTTTTCAGTGAGTCCTCCCCGGCTGCTATCCCATCCCATCCTAATGCCCCACTGCCCTCTCCCCACTACTCCCGGGGTTCTTCCCTGCTTTTCCTTTCCTCCATTGCACTTACCTTCCAACACAACAAACATAATTCTACTTCCCTCGTAGAATAGAAGCTTCACGAGGACAGTGATTTTTTTGATCTGTTTTGTTCATACAAGTATCCATAGCTCTTAAGACAATGTCTGGCATCTAGTCGGGGCTCAATAAAAATGTGCTAAGTGAACGAGAGGTGTTCTTAACTCCTGGGGTTTTGGAAGGGCTTCCAAGGAGCCATGCACTTCCTGAAACGGAAAGCCACACTTTGCGTGGGACTTTTCTTCTGAGAACTGAATCTATAACCTTAGAGTCTCAAAGGGATTTCTGACTCAAAAGAAGTTAAAAGACTAATACCGAAGCTTGAATTTAAGGATTATTATAGGTTTCTTCAAATAATAAATCAACTTCATTCACAGCTATTGGCTAAAATAGAAGCATGTAATCCATAAGTGGTGTGATTACACTGTGTTCTTGCTTCAGAATCCATAGCACTAAGTCTAGAGATTTGCCTTGGGAATTTTAAGAGCAGACTTTATATAGGCAGCATTATTATCCTCATTGTTTGTGAGCCAGAAAACCAGTGAGAATGAATAAAAATGTGTTACACGGATTTGGAGCCAACTCTAATATTCATGCAAAGCTGAAAATAATGCAGGTGTAAAGGAGCTCACACACATGCACAGCATGTGAAGATCCAGGTGGGCAGCAGGTTAGGCAAATAGCTGCATCCCATCTGGTCCATCACCTTGGCGCCACAGGGAAATCACCAAGACCTGGCCTTAAAATAACAAAACCCATCCCACCTTCCTACCCACCCGCCCACCCCCGATTCCAAAACAAAACAAAAACAAAGAACTCCACACACAAAATCATCAGTCACCTATCAGGTTCAGAAACATCACTGTGTAAGCGTCAAACTCCATCAAACATATATGGCTTACCTTCTCCTATCATAGAGACCCCCACGGACATGCCCATGAACTTGCTTTTGGTCCATACGTGAGTGTTGACGCACAGTCTCTTCTCCTTGCACTCACAGTAGAAGCAGGAGATAGGTGGGTGATGGGACACTTGCTCAGCCACAAACCTTAGTTTGTAGCTTTCTGAAGGGTGATCGTGATTATGGCTGTGAGGAGAGTGGGGAGCAGTCCTCTTTGGCTTGACACTGTCCTTGGGAACTTCCCAGGAGCAGTGAAACGTCTCGCCAATGATGGGGTTGTAGGGCTTCTTGGCCAAGGCCCCCTTGCGGCCCTCATGGAAAGCTGTGAGATAATACTCCACGAAGCAAATGACTCTCTCCTCTGGTGTGGCTCCCGCAGTGATGGCCAGCAGCAGGTCTGGGTGTGCCATAAAGTCTGCATACATCTCCAGCAAAGATCGCTTCTCCAGAATAAACGTGGGAAGCACCACCTGCATTTGGAAAAAGACAAAGTCAGACAGGAATCCCTGTGATTACATGAAAAAGCCGAAAAGGGAAAAATAGGAAGGCTACAACTGCCATCAAGCAAATGCACGATGGCTTATGCTGGGAACAATTTCTTTTCATTTGTACACAAATGACAAATCGGGGGAAACGATATCGAAGAGATCGGAAGTAGCTGCAGCGGTGTCGTCAGTGCCAACTCAGCTGCGTGAACAAGACTGTTCTGAGCAATTTTCTTCTCTGCTCATCTGGGCTAAAACAACAGCCCCTCTCTCTCTCCATTGCCGTCACTCCCCTAACACTCAGCCCTCTTTTGCTCCCCCATCCTTTAGAGATGTCACGGAAACAGGCTGGAAGGGCTTCTTCATATTCTTCCTAACGTCAGGCACAAGAGGGATGCTCGGTGTGTTCCCACAAACACGGATCCTGGCAATTGTTGGTGCCATGGCAAAGGGGGTCCAGGTAGACCAGAACCCACCCCCTAACAAGAGGGTCTTTTTGGAGATCTCTGTTAGAAGAGTGGCATATGAACCCCAACACGGTCAAGGCAGGGTAGGAGTGTGGAAAGGGCCCCTGGCCCAGGTCTCCAGAATGCCAGGCCAGCTAGTAGGCAAATGTCCACAGAACTGCCACAGGAAAGCGAGACCATTTGTGGAGGCTGCTCCACAAGACTGGGCCAGAATAAATGAACAGAAATTACAAAGAAGGAGGCCGGCACTTAATAGAGAATCTTCTGGTAAATGGACTGGCAGAGGGGCCACCCCTAGGAAAGACTCATTGATCCAAAGTGGATCCAGGTGGTCTTCCAGGTGCCATACAACAACTCCAAATAACTAACCTAGTAACTAGTTAATTTAAAGCAAATGAAAGACATTCTGAAACTGGGCTGGAAAGCAGGTAGCTCATTACTATTACTGATAAGAGAAGGAGAGACAGCCTGTTTCTCACTGCTCTAGAATGATTTCAAAATGACTTGGTTAATGGATATTAATATTCCACCCACTTAGCTGCATAACACAGCTCACTTTCACCTGGAGCATTTCACATCGAGTGAGGGGAGAGGAGGCACGCCAGTTCGAGCAAGCCGACCCAGGTCATGAAGCTGGTTTACACTCCCCACTTACACGGCCAAGTCTGCCCTTCCTTCGCACAAGTCCCTAACTCCCACGAAAGCATTTGCACGGGGACACATCACTGACTGTGAATATCACGGCTTACAGCGCCATAACCCCGCCTCCACTTCAGCCTACTAAGACCCTTCCTTTTGCGAAGAGTGTAGACACAATGGAAGACAGACATCCTGACGGAAAGAGACAGACAGGCAGATGTGAGATCAGCACAGCACAACGATGTCAGAGGAAAGCAGAGGAAGCCCAGCCCACTGCAGAAGTGAGGTTGGGAACTTTAAGGCTTTTCTGTCTCTCATTTAAAAGCTGTGGCAGAGGAAAATGTACCCAAGTTAAGTAAAAAAAGTAAAAAGTACCCAAGGCTTTTCTGTCTCTCATTTAAAAGTTGTGGCAGAGGAAAATGTACCCAAGTTAAGTAAAAAAGCAGCCGAATGTAAAATTGAACAGGTGACACAATTCAAATATCATCCAAACTCCCCCAATATTAACATATCTCTCTTGGTGATAGAATTGAGTGATTTTTACATTTTTAAAAGTATTTTTCTGCTTTGCTTTTATAGTATTAGAAGAAGAAACTATTTAAAACACAATTATGCAAATTAATGGAGATTCCCTAATTTTCTTTCTCCTATGACTCGACAAAATTGAGAATTTGGCTGCCCAAGGATCTGAGCTGATTAGGAAAAGCACATCCTGGCTCAGAATGGCCTTCAGATGCCACTGTTACTACTTCCTACATCTTCCTGTGGGACAGGTCATCATTCAGCAGCCATCGCTGGGCTCCCCAGGGTCCACTCTCCCAATGAAGCCCATAGGGGCTGGGTTGCTGTGTTCCACCCATGGATCCCCACCATGCAAGTGGCCAATGGCAGAGTAAAGAAGAGAGGTAAAATAACCCCCAAACACTCACCATCGCTTCCTCTTCCGCCCCCACAGTCACTCGAGGCCTCCCTAGAAACTCCCCTAGGGAGGCTGTGCAGGTTGGAAAGCCCCTCAGAGAGGCCAAATCAATTAAAAAGGAAAAGAGGCCACAAATGTTCTCATCGCCAGACCATCCCCAAACCACTGCACTTCCTGCCTTCTCCCTTCTCAGGGCTCAGTGGGCCCTCTGATCAGGAGGTGAGCCAGGAGAGGGAGCGGGCAGAATTACACTGAGGGCAGTCAGCCCTGACACAGAACGCCAAAGGAGGATGATCCCGTGGCCTCGATGCACATCCTTGCCCCACCCTGCGGCAATGGGACTTCTCTGTCAATCACTCTACCTCTGGACAAGAATTCTCATGTTTATACCCAAGATTGAAATTACAAGGCAAGAATCGGCTATAATATTTACTTATTATATACTTTTGAAAGGGGCAAGAATTTAAAGCATTTTCCCTTAGACCAGCATTTCTGAACTCAGAGGTTGAAGGATTAAAACAAAATAATTTTTAAAAAGAACTCTATTCAGAACCCCAAATCACTGAACATCAGAACCAAAAGGGACTTTCAAGTTGGAATTCAACGCCTGGTCTCACGGGTGAGGGGACAGAGACTGGGGAGGTGGGGAAGGAGGGTACCACGCCTAGGCACAGAGCAGGCAGGGAACCTTAAGGCTCCCCACTGCCAGCCCCAAGTTCCTCCATTACCCCTGAGGCACCGTGATGATCTGCTCCTGGCTAAAGAGAACATTTTCTTTCCCTCAGAGGCCTAGGGAGACAAGAGTTCACTGGACCTAAGAACTGGAGAGGCTGGGACACCACATCTACTGTCACTGATGAATAAATAAGTGGGGGCAGGAGGCAGCACAGGGAAAAAGGATATGACATGAGTACCACTTTCTACTCCAGTCTACTCCTTCTGCAATGATAAGGCAATCCACCTGTCCAAAAACTACCACTAACATTACAGACAGGAGGGGGACCTTTGGCAATTATGAAAGGACTCGCACGGGGCCCCTATCTGGAAAAGTATGGCTGTCGTTCCCAACTGGTCTTCCAGCTTTCTGTCATGCCCATCTTTACTTCTTTCTCAAAACCTCTATAAGGGATAAATAAAGTTCAAGTTTCACATTATCCCTCACTTTCTGCCCCCAGCCCTCACCCCCAAACCTTCAGTCCTATTACTCTTTTCTGCCCTCTCTTCTGCCTTAAATGATAATCAGCCATTCGGCTCGAGGGTAACCTCTATGAAGCTTGTTCTGACAGCTCCTGTCCCAAGACTAAACCAACAACTCCCTCCCCTTCACATCTTCACTGTATCCCACACATACCTCCATCACAGCAGCCACAGTACTATTTTGCTCTTATTAAAGCTATAAAGAGCATTATTGAAATGATCTGGGAAACTTTTACTATGGGCTATATACGAAACAGTATTGCATCAATGTTACATTTCCCAAGTATCATGAATGTGCCGTGGGGCAGAACATCCTTGTTGTTAGGTGATCCTCACTGACGGATGTAGGGGAGAACTGTCACGCCTGCAACATACTCTGAAGTGGTTCATCAAAAAAAAAATACACATATATATGCATGTGTATATTTGGGGTTTCAGAGGGAGAGAAGGAAAGAGAGAGAAATAAAGGCAGAGGAGAAGGAGAGACTGGGAAAGAGGAAAGAAGAAATGCGAAGTGGCACAATTGGCCAATAACAGTGATATATGGAAGTTCACTGCACTCTTCTTTGCAATTCTGCTAGAGATTAGAAAGTGCAGAATAAAAAGCTGAAGGAAAAAGAAAAAAGGCTCTACCAGAGATGCAGTACCTGAGAACTTCTCAATTTGCAAAGACAACCCTCCTGAAATTTGACTCAAAGAATATGGTCTCACAGCCAATGCCAAGTCCAACCCACTAGATATGTATTCTGCGATTGACAATGATTCTGTGGGTTTGTCGGAGCTGGGAAAAGCAGACTACCTGGAAGAGATGGGTTAGGAGTGGAATGACTATTTCTCCTTTCATCTTGTTGATATGTTTGGATGGTGCTTTGTGCAGAACACACCAGATCGATGCCTTTGAAAACCAGCCCCCTGAACACTTGGGGCAAGATATCACATTATTCATAAAGCGGACCTCTATATCTCATACAATCTCCCTTTTTATATTTTTATTTTTTTTTTGGCGTCTTTGCAAATAAGTCACTTAATCATCAGTTCCTTGGGTGGTGGACACTGGAGATACAGAGCCAAGAAGCTGAGTACTAATCGGGCTGTCTGCCTCCAACGGAGAAGTGAGTGATGGCCCAGCTGTGCAGACTGATGGCAACCAAATGGCTAGAGTCACTGCCGCAGATTTATGGAGGCATCGACAAGGGCTGTCTTTTTCCCATTAACATAATTAAGACAATGAACTACTTTGGGGAAAGGGAAAAAAAAAAGAGAGAAGATCTGCACTCCAGACTCAGAGAACAATTAATTACATTTAAAGCTACATCAATCTACAAGTAAATAACTCATCTTCAGGTTGGGCTCCTAGAACTTTGAAATAAACGATTGCCCAGGCCCCCAGAAAAGGGATAGATAGTCCCTTCTCCCCAAGAAAGAACACAGTAGGCCTCTTCAAAGGAGGGCCCAGAGCAAGTGCAATATTCTCCAAAGAAATATCAGATAATTTAATAACCTGGAGAACCATCTACATAATCCCCTATCAGACTAACAAACCCACTAAGTGCAAAAAAGCAAGCCAAGAGAGGCCAAGATCGCCCACCGAGACTGATCTATGTAATCCTTTAAGGCAGCAGTCTCTAGCCTTTTGGCAACAGGGACTGGTGCTCCTGTGAAAATCTAATGCCTGGTGATCTGAGGCGGAGCTGAGGCAGTGATGCTAGCGCTGGGAAATGGCCCCAAATACAGATGAAGCTTCGCTCTCCGGCTCTGCGCCCGTCGCTCACCTCCTGCTGTGCAGCCCGGATCCTAACAGCCCACAGACTGGTATTGTCTGGCCTGGGGGGACCTGTGCTTTAAGGAAACCAGGAGAAATACACTAAAATCCAACCTCATAAAACAAAAGGCAGATAACTCACACTGCCAAGGGTTTCTCAGCCAACAGGTGGCTCCCCTAGGTTTCCTTAAAGCACCAGTTCCCTTCACGCCCATATCATGGTGCTTAGAACCTCGCAAGAGGCATTCATCAGAATTTTTTGTGAGATGGAAAGAGTCTGAAATAAAATTTTGCTTTTTCCAAGAAGATACTGACGACCAAAAGAGAGAGCAATGCCTGCTGAAATCAACCCCCATGTTCCCTCAGAGCCCCAGTCCTCGGCTTGCAGAAGAAAGTCAAGCCGTGAGCTGAGGTTCCCCTCTTGGCAGCTCCAGCTGTGTGTCGCTAGGCAGGTTCATCTCTCCAAGACTCACCTCCTCTGCTGTAAAATGGAGAAAATAAGGATACCAACTTCCTAGGGTTTTTCGTGAGTATTAAATGACAGTGTAAAATTAGCCTACCCAAACCACACAGTAGATGCTCACTCCCTGCTGGTGGCTGTCGATGCCTCCGTAATCAGGGGTCAGCATCCTCATCTGGAGACCAGGGGGTATATGGACAGCAGAGATCAGACACAGACTCGTCACGTAAGTTTCAGTGGCAAAGCTGAAGACTACAAGCAAGTCTCCTAATGACCACAGCAGCCCTGGGCCCACCTCTGATGCTTCTATAAATAATCAGTTATTTGAGAAAAGGAGAAATAATCGTGTAAAACAAGAAAAGTGTTGTAAGAATGTGTGAAATGTTTCAAACATAAATTGTTTATAGCAGGGGTCCCCAATCCCCGAACTGCAGACTGGTACTGGTCCGTGGCCTGTTAGGAACCAGGCTGCACAGCAGGAGGTGAGCAGCGGGCCAGTGAGCGAAGCTTCATCTATATTCGCAGCTGCTCTCAAGTGCTAGCATCGCCACCTCAACTCCACTCCAGATAACTTATGAGCAGGTATGTCTGTTCCATTTTACAGATGAGAAAACTAAAGCTCAGAAAGGTTTTATAAATTAGAGATAGCTAAATAAGGAAAGAGTTGGAATGCGAACCAATTCTGTGTGGTCAGGGCCTATACTGGACACCCACTGCCCTCGGGGGAGCGGGTGTCAAAAAGTCACTGGAACATTTTTCTGGAAGAGCAGGATTCGTGAGCTCCTGCCAAGTGCACGGGGAGCATGGAGATGACACACGCGTATACAGACAAGCTGAGGGGAGCCAAGCCACTACTGTGTCTTCTATTAAAAGACAAATGCTTCGGGATAGGTAGCAGGCTTTGCTTGACAGCATATTAAAAACAAGATTTCTAGAGAAGAGGTGAAGGCATCAGGAAAGTAGGGAAACCCCTGAAGATCCGTAGCTCTGCCTGGGGTGGGGGTGGGGGTCTTTCCAGGGTAATCCCTGGACCTTCTGACTCTTTTCACAAAAATTTCCCCTTATAAGAAGGAGCTTAAGCACAGCAAAGTTAATCTTTACATATTGTGATTGACCCTGGAACTTTTACCTAATAAAATAATTCAATCAAAGAAGAAAAGGTATATATCATTATAATATCAAGAAGCCGAAGAAAAACAGCCTCATAACTCAACAATTTGGTAGAATGTTACACACTCACTGACGTGTACACAGATGATGATACTGTTCTTTTCCTGAAACCTGGGAGTGAGTACAGTGATGCCAGCTGTGGTGTGATTCTCTCTGCAAGGGTCAATGAACAACAGTCACGGACCAAATCTCCACCTGGTTTTACAAATAGTTCTACTGGAATGATTTAAACAAGTCTTTAAAATTCACAGAAAATTAACAATTATCTCAGCAAGCTTCCCTCTCGAAGCACGAAGCTGGGCTAACATATCCCTGATTGATGGGGTACACGTCACGTAACTTCAGGGTCAGGTACCCCATCACCCGAGGAGAGCCCAGTCCACTCTGCTTTACACTAGTTTTGACCACAATCTGCACCCCTTAACTCCCACCAACTCTATGGAATCTGCTGTGCCTTCTGGAAGGGCTCGAAATTTATTCTTCTAGAAGACCTCCCATCTGAATCTGTAAAACTGCAGTTTATGCTCAATCCCCTGAGAAATCCATACTGGTTACAAATAGGCACACCCTGGACCTGTCACCCATAACTACCGCCGCCATAACCTCAATTTCAAGCATCCCACTCTTCACCCACCGCCCCTGATCACCTAGCTCACTCCGTCTCAGCCCTAGCCCCACTGAGACCTACTGCCTGTGGACCTTGTACCACCCCCATGAGGCCTCCACACCCACCTTATACCTACTCCCTTTGATCTGTTCCCAGCAGCCCTGCCACTCTCTCCCTCAGGGGCACTAACCAATCAAACCTCAACTCCAATTTAATCCCTCCTCACATTCTCCATGCCTCAACCTGGCAGCTCAATTTTCCTGGAGAAAGAAAGACACATGCCGACTGTTTTCACTTTAAATCCGTGACCTAGAAACCTTCAGTGTCCCCGCTGGTATGTGACAATCCTCCTACCTTCTTCCTCTCTCTGAGACAAACATTTCCTGCCATCTCCTCCTTCCTCGAATCTCTAACAACTCTTTCCTCTCTAGCAATCTCTGGTGATCATCTTCCTTCTTTTTTCACTGAGAAAATCGAAGCAGTCCACAGAGAACGTGCACATGGCGATCACAATAGCAAACCCTTACACGGTGCTTAATCTATACCAGGCACTGCTCCGAATCCTTGACACACACTGCTGTGTGCACATCCAGAGCAACCCCACGGGGAAATTCACAGATAAGGAAACAGAGGCACTCAGAGGTTAGGTAACTAGGCTAGGATGCCACCCAGGCGGTCTGGCTCAGGGCCACGTGCTTAACCATGGGGCTCTCCTGCCGACTGCCTGGTGTCTGCACCCCTCTGCTTAAAGGATCGACTGTCCTAAGGGCAACCCCTATGCCCATGGACTGGATCCCCTGCCCTCTCACTACCCGGCTCCTGCATTCATCTCTCTCCTTTCTCCTAACCATTCCCCTCAGCATTCAAACATCTGAAAAAGCCAGACTCTCAACTCCAGATGTTCCTCCAGCTTCCACCCAATTTTCTGCTCCCTTTTAATACCAAAGCTCCTCACAACAGCTGTTTTTACTCCGTCACCACTTTTCTTCCCCTTCTCCCTTGAACCCAATCGGACCCTGACAAAGACTGATGCTCTACTCATAGGTCCGATCCTTCTCGGCTCATCGGCAGCAATCCACACAGCTGATAACTCCTTTCTCCTCAAAACACTCCCTTCATGTGGCTTCCATGACAGGATGCCCCTCTGCTTTCTGTCCAACCCACCTGGCTGGCTTCTCAGTCTCCTCTGCTGGAGCCTTCTCATCCCCCGACTTCTAAGCACTGACGTATCCCAGGACTCAGTCCTTGGACTTCTTTCCCCTTTATCTCTACTTACCCCCTGGAGGAACCCATTGCACCTCCTGGCTCTGAACACCAGCTACACAGTGTTTACTCTCAAAATTATACCTAAACCTCACCCACGAGACCTAGTCTTCTATATCCAGCTGCCTACGTGCCCTCTTTGGATGACTGATGAATGGATACCTCCGACCTAACAGATCCAAGATTAAATCTATGGTGTTCCCCAACATTGCCAACCTGCTCTTCCCAGGGTCTTTCCTTTCTCAGTAAAAGAAAGTGTAGTCTGTTCCACTGGTGGCCCCCAGTGGACCACAGCTCCCGGAATCCATGTCCGGGCACAGTCCCCTTCTCTTCAATCTGGGCTGGACCTGTGACTTGATTTATTGATAGAGTAGAAGCAGCACTTAGGCCCATTTGGGGCCTAAGCCTTAAGAAGGTTTATCAGCTTCAACTTTTGCTCTCTTGGGAGCTTTGAACCGCTGTGTAAGATGTCTGGCTACCTAGCTGGAGAGATCACATGGGAAGAACACATGGACACAGAACAGGGCTACAACTTTACGGAGAGAGAGAGGCCTAGCTGTGCCAGCTGAGCCTAGCCTACAACTAACCCGCCAGGCGATGAGAGGCATACAAGTGACCAATGGCGAGACCAACAGAACTGTCCAGCGGATTTCACCCCCTTATTACATAACAATAAATAATGGTTATTTTTTTAAGCCACTACATCTGAGGTGGTTATTTCCTCAGCAATGATCTTTTTTTAAATGGCAATCCTAATTATTATTATTCTAGTTACTCAGATCAAAACTTAGTTATTCTTTATTTCTCTTTTTCTCTCATTCTCCACATCCCATCTATATGCAAACAGGATATCCGAATCCCGTTGGCCTTATCTTCTAAGTATACCCAGACTTTGCCACTGCCATCATCTCTCACCCCCTTCCCTGCGTCTACCCTCACCCTGATGCCCACACCCCACTCGACCCTGTCCCAGTCTACTTTCCACACAAGATTCAAAATAATCTCTTAAAAATATAAGGCTATGCATTCCTATGTTAAAACTCTCCAGTGACAACCCATATCAGTTAAAAATAGCATCCCAAATCCTTATAATGTCCCAGCAGGCCCTATGATCCAGTCCCTGCTCTCTCGCCAACTTAATTCCCTTCCAACCCACCCAGTTCACTCTGCTCCAGCCACACAGGACACCTTGCTCATCCTCAAAATGCCAAACAAGGTCCCTCTTGGCCTTCTTCACTCACTGTCCCCTCTAGCTAGAACATTTTTCCACTAGATATTCACAAGGCTGACTCCTTCATCTTAATCTGGTCTCTACTCCAATGTCATCTGGGAGAATCCTAGCCTGACCAGTTTACCTAAGAGGGCACACCCCACCCCGCACTCCATCACCTCTAACCTTTCTTGCCATGTTCTATTTCTCTTCATTGTATTTCTCATCTCCACATTCTTTCCTTTCTCTCACTTGTTTATTATCTCTCTTCTTCCATTACCACCCAAGTGCCATGAAGGTATGGATTCTCAATGTTTTGTTCACTGCTGTACTCACAGTGTCTAGAACAATACCTGGCATGTATAGTGCTCAATAAATATATGCCAGATGAGTGAACGTATGCATTCCTAATTGTCGTTTTTCATATCCCTGAAAAACTGGTAAAAAAAAAAGGTCATTAACTATCAAGGACAACATTGTATTCTGTGGGCCCCTCTCCCTGGAGCCCAGGATTTAGCACAGCAGTTACCCTAGCATCTCCCAAACACATCCTGTTTCTCATCTGCTTGAAACCCTCCAAAGGCTTCCCGTGCCCCTCAAGATCAAGTCTGCTCTCCTTACATGGCCCACAAGCCTCTGCAGGATCGGACCTCTCTACTCACTGCATGTTCAGCTGTGCCACTCAGCAGTACGTGCCCCACTCCACCCACCATGCTTTCCTCCACGCGGTTCCCTCTGCCCGGAATGCCCTTCCTCCCGCCAACACCCACTCATCCTTCAGACTGGACCTAAATGCCCTTCTTCAATGAGCCCTTTTGTGGCCCTCCATTTTTCTGTGGTTCCTCCTTTCTCTCTTGTATTCCTTTCTAGGAATACCCCCAATTTGTGGAAATGCAGCAAGTTATCCAGTGGGGGTTTTCACCAGCAATTTGGGTTATGGAACCACAGCTGAGGAAAGAGAGCAGACAAGGGGGCTTCTAGAGGCAGGACCGGCTACATACTTTGTGGGGCCCAGTGAAAAATGAAAATGCAAGTCTCTTTGTTCAAAATTATCAAGAGTTTCAAGACAGAGACAACAAAATATTAAGCCAAGCATGGGACACTTCTGAGCATGGAGTACTGTGTGAGCCTTCTGATCATAAGCCCATGAAACTTCCCTGTCTAGTCAGCACAGTTAATTAACCAAGGCCAAGTGCCCCATTAGGCTGGAGACCTGTGAATGCATAGATCCTGGCCACCTGTCAAAGGTGGGCAGCACACTTATTTTACACAGACACCAGAAGCTCACCCTTGAATCAAAGAATGTTCTATCTCTAAGGTGCCTGCTCAGACTCTCCATTCAGGTTAAGTTCTTCAATTGCCAGTTTAGCACAAGCGCACCTTAATGACACGGGCAAAGCCAAGAAGAGAAAAAGAGACAATCAGGAAAGACAGAATTTCATCACTCTTTTTATCATGCGGAGCAACAAAAGCCCAGAAACCAAACGGGACAATAAAAGGCTTACCTTTTCCTCTCACAAATATTTCAGCTTGTTAAATGTCCCCCTGGGTTTTGAATAGCAACTCTTCCCCAGTAAATAAATTAATAAACTATATACTAGAGAAGTTTTTCATATATCGAATAAAATCAACATTTGCTCTTTTAGGAAGAGACTGTGACCCCAGAAATGCAAAACAATCATGTTCTAATAAAATAATAATAGGAAATGCACAGTTCTTATGATTTCCTTATTTTAAAACGAGAGAGTCATAACGTGATGTCTGAGACACTCAACCTGCCATAATATTGTCCCTTCGGTATTTTATTGTTTCTCCACATCTGACCTGAACAATTCCAATTCCTCTGACAGTCTATCATTCATGGTTCCACATCAATGTTTTACAAATATTTTTTTAATACGATCCACAATGAGAATTCGTTTTACATTGTGACCCAGTACACAGGTATCAACAGAACTAAAATAAGTACAGTACACTGTTATTTTCTGTTATATTTCCTTTTTTAGAAATGATATCTGAGACACTAAATTGGTTTTACAACCTACGAAAGGGGTCATGACCCATGACCCACAGTGTGGAAATGTGATTTTAAATCCTACTAGTTAGTGCACATCATTGCCCATATTCTATCCTTCAGATCTTAAGTCAAGCTCCATCTGAATTGTTTACACAATCCACAAGAATAAAAAATAAATGGCTTTTAAAAAGGCAAGCATTTAAAATGGTGCCTCTAGTAAAAAGGATATGAGAATTATACAACCCAAAGACTAAATGAAGGGAAGGCAGCAGAGAGACTGTCAGTCTTCACAGCTTGGCGTGCAGAGCTGGGAAGGCCCAAGCAGCGGGCAGGGGATGGCCCAGTTAGGGAACTTTCTAGGTCAGGCCTCCTCAGCATGGTCCCACCATTTTGTTTAAAGTTGTGCAGTCTCCCAGTATATCGGACACACTCATATTCGAACACATAAAAATATTCCAAAGAAAAGGCTTTCCTGCATCCTTGAGGCTTCCTGTCTCCTGTAAATGGTGAGTTACCATGCTGTCATCTTCCTCTTCGAAGAATCTCTCACACCTGCCCACCCTTCCCTCTCTTTTCTGGCATCCAGCCCAGTCTGGGGGGTGAACTTGGGGCATCTAGGCCCTTCACTGCAGCCAAACAAGCCAGCAATCCTCAATGCGGTGTCCACAGGCTGTGTCTTCAGTGGCTTTGACCATTTCAAGGATGTCTATATTTTTCTGGCTGACCTTCAAAATCTAGAACTTCCATTTTACAGCACAGTCTCCTCATGGGTGATGTGTCGCTCCCCAGCAGCTGCTCCTCTGCCACAGAACACCGCTCACCACACCACACCAAGTGGCCCACCACACCACGTGGCCCGCCACACCATGCCACACGGCCCACCACACCACACCGTACGTCAAAAGGATAAGAATGTTGATGCACCTACTATGAGTTCTGCACTGGGCTCAGTCTCTACTCACAACCGCCGATTCTCATATTGCAATTCCAGGGAGGCATCAGGAATGGAAATAGAACCCAGGTGGGCCCGAGGGCAGTGTCCAGGACACTCCATCACCCCATGATACCCTCGATGACACCGTACCATCTTTCAGCTACATACAAAATTGCTTTTCCTCTTTGCCTCCAGTAGGAAGCCGCTGACTCAAAGTGAGGGAGAGTCTATATGAGCCCATCGCCTTGCCATCAGTGGTTGATGCAGGATGAGGTCCCTCAGGGAGAATCCGGACTGAGCGCAGAACCAAGACGAGTTGCATGTTTACCAACCCACAGGTTTGTTCCTTTACACATGAACAACGAGCTCTGGATCACCAACAAGGCTGCCTTTGGGAACTAGCTGTGAAAGCTGACGGACAGTCGCGGGTCATGGTTAGGTGAGCAGCGGCCTTACTCCTGGCTCCACCTTTTTCCTTCCTCCTGCTTTCTCTCTGTGGCCAGTGCCTTATCTATCTCTATAGGTCTTCTTTAACCTTCTCTAGGACACAGCAGGAAACAAAAAAACCCTCCCCTGAATTTTCCTTATCATCTCATCTGCTTTTTCTGATGCGCTCTCTGCCCTTGTAGAGTCAAAGCTCCTGCAGGGGATCAAATGCAAGGCTCGCGCTCTGAGGACGAGCATTTATGTAAAAATAGCCTATCAAATTATACCTGGAATAGCCAGATTCGACTGCGATTATACTTTCCCACTCTACTTTCTCAAACTCGCCAAAAGGAAAAGGATGTGAGCAGGGAAGGCTCACAGGTGGAGACACACCCAAACAACTGGCCGCAGACCCGGTGGCACATGCCAACCTACCTTGGTCAAATCCATTCCAAGTTTGAGCTGTGAAATGAGATGAAGAATCACACTGCGCTGATCCTCCATGACGCCCAATTCTGTCTCTTCCTTGTCTTCGGTGTCGCTTTTTTCATCTTCGGACAAAACCAAGTCAGGGCCTGAGTTTGGCTAAAACAAGATCATTAATAAAAATCACCAGTTGATCCAGCAGAAATGAGCAGCACAGCATACGAACCCACGTACTGAGCACTTACAGAGCGAGCCCAATCCCGCCCCAGGAAGTTCCCATCACCAGTCCTACTGGCCGTGGGGTTAAGGATGACTCTTTTGGGGATGCAGGCCACCTTTAGCTACTACTCATGCCCTCTCATCTGCTCCTATTAATGAAGCTTCTGGCTGGAGGATTTTCCCTGCCAGGAAAGTTTCCTGTCCTTTAAGAAACTAACTATAACATAAAGGTATGAGCCTCGTTAATCTTGACTATTCCCAAACGACAGTCTCCTATTAACTTGTACAACCCAGGACATTTTATATCTAATATAAATTTTTCTGTTTTTAAGTAAAAGTCAGATACCCCTGAGACTGACTGAAATTGCCTTCTTTGTGGGAAAATTTACTCTGAGACTATTTCTACTCACATCAATTAATATCACTATAGCAAGTGCAAAAAAAAATGGCTCAGAGTTGGCATTCATTTAGGGAGGAAGATGAAAATGAAAACATAAGGAAAAACTCTGAAACTTTATATAATGCTGAGATTCATGCTGGCCCACAGACCCTGCTTTCCTCAGAGCAAGTTTATTAATTCGATTTTTTGGTTCCAATTTTTCCAATGACATAGAAAACAGGCAAGTTAATAAACAAAATGTGCGAACGGAATGACTGAGCACAGAATTTTCCAATACCCAAAAATCAAGAACTCTGGCCAGAGTATAAAGCTGTCCTCGGATTTCTGTTGAAAAAAGTCACTCCATTCCTCCATTCCACATTTATCTATGTTCTCATGGTACTTGTTTACATGTAAGCAAAAACACTCTGCACAACACATTTTACAATCGTTTCTAATTATCAGTGACAGATGTGACATAATGAACTTAATATACAGCGATGCAAGAGCTCAAAGATATTAAATATAAAAGGATACAGACTTGCCCACATGTCCATGCAAAAAATAATGATTTGTAAACCTCGTTAGACAGAATCATTTTATCTAAAGGCACTTCCAATATGCAAAGGTTATTTTAGTGATCGAGGTGGTTGCACTTGTCTGGCTTAACATACACGTGCCAGCCATTCCCTACCAGCATGTCAGAGAGGGAATACAGGGCTGCTCCCCTCCCCAGGGTAGGCATTTTTAAAGTTTCCATTGAAATAGACATCTTCCATAGAGAGTCACCCCAATTCTGGATAGACAATGGTGGTTCATCAGTGCTGCCCACAGGACTTTCCCTCAGCCAAGAGCTGAGTTTCCTTCATCGCATGCCTGGTTCTCTGGCCTCATCACAATGTGTGTTAGCTGACATCATAGGCAAGTTGCTTTGCTAGAATATACTAAAATAACTGAGGACACCTGATTCTATCCCGTTCCAGAGAAGACTAACCAGTGAGAAGCCTGGGATGGCGGGTGGGGGTCTGGGCTGCCCTGATTCCATGCCGGGAAGTCAGAGAACTCAGACACAATCTCTTCCAGTGGCAAAGGTGCTGCTGTTGCTACTTCTTTGTGGAGACCTGGTAGGCAATAATTTGTATCAGATTTCTTTTCAACCCAGGGCAGCTGGGGTAGAGGGCAATGCCTGGGCATCTTGCTTTGGGAGAAAAAAGGACACTCAAAAACAAATCAAGCTATCACTATGTACCCAAGGGGGTGGGAGTGGTACGCAAAGTCCTTAAACATCTCAACCAGAAAGGTAGCTACATTTTGAGTGCAATTATTCCTGCTTGAAATTAATTGTTCTCACAATTAATTGTACTGATTGAAAACTAAACAAATCAATAGCTCAAGCGAGGCAGCCATAAGCTTTATGAAGCAAAGGATGATTCTTTCTTCTGAAAATCTGATTTCCCATTTGCCCACAAGCCAGTGCACGGGGAAATCACCATCTTTCCCATTCATTGCCACACTCAGTGCAACGTGTTTACAGACCACATGGGACCACCACCTCCTCCTGCTGTCTGTCTTACTTGAAAATTGAACCCAGCTTGTCTGTCCCAGATTCCAGTAGCCAGGAAGCCTTCGGTAGGATCCTGCCACATGATACTAAGAACACACATTAATGTGCACATAAACTTCTCCAGCTGGTCCCACTTCAATCAACATCACATTTCCTCTCTGTCTGATGACGACTCTCAGAGACACTGGTTCCAGCAGAGAGAATGAAAGCTGGTACACAGTCCCCAGAAGCTGATTCACTCCAGGTGACCTGTGGCCAGAGCTCCTGGGGGCCCTGAAGTCCTGCCAAGAGAAGACAGACCATAGGGAGCCTAATACACACCTGCCTCATTGGCTCACAGCCTTACGTAACTCTGCCTTAAGCTTAAACAAAGGTCCAGCAATATTTCTGTCTCCCACAACTTCTGAGAACTTGCCCTATTTCTCACAGTATGATCTGCAAAAAATTATCTTCTCTACTAACCTCAAGTAAATCATCATGGTCAAAAAACAAAAGCTGATTTCATCTATCACATTGTTAGTAAACATCTTAGAGGACACCGCAATTCCACCCATACTGGACCTCGGTCCATTTGCAGAAAGGTGACACCACCTCTGATTTGGGTCCAAAATGAGGGATCATAGATTGAAAGGCAGAACTGTTCGACAGGTCAGCTCAGTTTGAAAGACATCTGTTGGCAACAGAAACACAAATCCATCGGCATGTGCAAAGCACCCGCTGTTAGCAGGCACTGCAAGAAATGGAGGATTTGAATAGCCAGGATTTCTTCCCTTTTAGGGTCAAGAGTTTGATTCTGCTACTTTGATGTGAAATCCGAAACAGCGATAATGGTAGCCAGCTCTTAGTCTGTTCTCCATCATCAGGCCCACGTGCTCATCTGCATTGTCGCCCGCACTCTCTCGGGGTTCTGCTTCTCTCCTGGGGGCCCCTGCATGCCCACATCCTCTGGTCCCTATGGATTTCTGCTTGTAAAGCAAAGACAACTGTCTTGAGGTGATCAAAGGTGGCAGGAACAGTGTTTCCCCATCTCAGAAGAAAACTGAAAATGAGAGATGGTTTCATAATGCTGAAAAAGTTCATAAGACTTAAGAAGAATTTTCAAATACCCCATCCCCCAGAGATCCTGGCAAATGAGCCGGCCAGCCACTAAAAAAAACAGGTATGCAAACTTAAAAATAAAATGGAATTAAAATATGTTTTAAAGAGAAGTAGGCTTTGGAATAATGAAGCCTTTTTTAATAAAAACAAAAATTATGACTCAATATTTCTCCACATGAACACCTCAGGGCATCTGGTGCTACAAAAATCAAGTGACTCATGCCCATTAGCAAATGGGGGAAAGGGACAAGGACATTTAATGGATAGGAAAAAGCCACATGGCAGGCTGGGGTTTAGGGACACTCCTTGGTGACTCAGCAGTGACCTGTGCCCCAAAACAAGGGTTCTTAATCTGGGCCCTGTGGACACTCCTTAAGATATCTAATACTATCTTTGACATTTTATATAAAAATCATGTGTCTGGGCATTTTTCTGGAGAGAGAGTCCATGCACTCGGATTCTTAGAAGTGTTTCTGTCCTTGCGCTAACCTCAGGCCTCTCAAGAACCGAAGGGTCTGAGGATCAGGTAAGAGAGATGGACTCTCAGGGTGAGAAGTGGTCTAATCAGATTGTGACAGCACTGCAGATGTGCCCCTGCCTTTAACCACAGACCTCCACTTCCTACCCAGCAGGAAAGAGCAAATCCATCAGACCTTGCAGAGGGCCAAAGCCAAGGGCAAAATCACGACCTGTGTTCTTCTTAAGGGGGACACTGCTGTAGGAGGAACACTGAACTTTGCTTTCATCTCTTCTTTTTGACAAAAATCTTAATTCTTCAATGCATATTCCAAGTAAGACTGAAATTCCAATCTATTTCATTCAATACACATATAATGTTACAGTTTGGGTCAGTTTCAGGGAATACCATGAAACAGACATTTATCTTCAGAGTCCACTCATTTCCCTATCGCAGGCCTCACTCCACCCCACGCTCCCAAATCTACATCCGTTCCTAGAGCCTCTTTTTCATTTTCCCTTCCTCTGACAGTGTACAACCAACCCATCCTTCTTTCTTCACAAATATCTCTCTTCCTTTCTTTACTAAGACCTGGCACTCAGACAGCTGAGGCCAATATAAGCAATTTAACTTAATAATGTCCTCTTTATTTGGAAATACCTAATAACCTAGTATCTAAACTCAGAGGGCTGAATCCTTAGATTCGAGGCATAGTGAGAGGCCTATGCAGCTGCATTACCCAACCTTTAAAGAAGCCTTTTTCATGTTGAAGAGGGAGCAATTCCACGCCAGAGCCCTTAAATCATAGACATGCAGGCGTGAGAGGTCTACTCTGGCAAGGAGAAAGTGGCCTCCTACAGCCATCTTCTGCCCAATAAGCATCCAAAAATTGGTATTATTAAGTAGACAATACCTTTAACAGAAAAACAACCCACTGAGTTCAAGTGATCTGCAATTATTCTGAAAATCCACCTGACCAAGGACAGAAAATAAAGCCAGCTAAAGCATGAATATCAAATTCTCTTCTAGCAGTGAGCATACTGCAGCTCAATCAATCATTTGGAAGCCTGGCATCTCTCCCTGCACACTGTTACCTTGGCATGGAGGCACAGGGTAAAATGATTCATGCCGAAGAACTTTGGTACTGAATGACAAAAACCAAATAGTGTCCAGATATTGTCTCCACTGGAAAATGGGGAAACCCAGTCATGTCAAAAAAGTGTATCTGGTATTCTGAAGATCACAGAAAGGTGGGTGGTAGGGGAGAAGACTCAAAGCACTCCCCTCAGATAACCTCAAATGAGAGAAACATCATGACGTACGGCGGCAGGGCAAAGCAGTAACCGGGGAATGGCGTGACCGCCTATGTCACTTACTTCTCAATTCCACCATGACACAGAACATGCAATAACATGCAGTAGTGACCACCAGGGCAAGTTCGCTTCTGATCACTAGGGGATAAGAGTCCATGGAAGCTGATTTGCCAGAAAGCGAGAGGTTCTAGAAAAAATAGGAATGTGAAGTTGAAAGGTGGCTAGAGGTTGGAGGGCCAGAGAGATTGGAAGAGTAGGTAAATAGAAGACAAAGGGGACAAATAAAGAAACAGCGAATACTGGAAGAGAAGCGAGGGGTCTAAGGGTCTAAGTGGTACAAGGACCCAGGAACCAACTACTGAACCAATTTTTTTTTTTTTCAGTTCTAACAATAATGGTGTTGCCACTGCTGACATTTACAGAATGCATAAAACCAAGGATTTAGTCCCTTTTGTCTCACTATTTTTTTTCATTTCAATATTCACAGCATATTTAACCAAATTATCACAATCATTACTTGATCCTCATAGTGTATCGATCGACACATTAGTAATATTTTACATCCCAAGAAGCCCCATATAACAGCCCAAGGTCATGAAAACTGGCACAGCTACATCCGGAGACCCAGTCCAACCCTGTCCACGAGTCACGAACATCGGCATAGCCTAGGGCACACAAAGATGACCAGCAGTCTGGCAAATTTCACTTGGCCTTTTTGTCTCTCATCCCCCAATAAGAAATTTTTATCGCATGACTAACAAAGGCAGGTCACACGCTTGGAAAAAGTTATTTCCCGAGGACATGCACAGACATAAAGTTTTGTCATATGAACGTAAAGTGGCTGCTCCTGATGACCTACTGTCCATTCCATGCTTAGCAAAGGTGGGATTTCTCCTCCAGAAGAGTGTCTCTGGTGCCCGTCTCTAAATCCCCAAAAGGAGGCCATCTGCGCTGGGTGGAGGGTCTGGTCTCTCCGTTGACTGGGTGGATGCTCTCCTCTGGTCAGAAGTCATGCCAAAAAGCCTGAAGTCAGACACATGTCTTCGGATGGCGTCCCGTCGTCCAGCTGACGCCCCTTAGCCCTGATGCAGGGCGGCTGTTGAAGCCTCCTCACATGTACTGTCTTCTATTGAACGCCACGTCCAAAGTCAGATGACCAACTGTGCCTTGAAGGCCACTACCGTACTTAGAAGATCTTATTTTGCCATTTGGAGGTAGGTACAATGAGGCCACCACGGGAGAAAACCCGACTGAGAAGTTGGCTCTTATCCTTAGCCGGTTCCAGTATAAGCATGTCCACACAGTAGGCTGGTCCCAGCTGCCATTTTTGAGATGCTGAGTTGGTTGCCACTGACATCACAATCCTTCTGCCGCCTCCCAGTGGATGTGCTGGCTTTCTTGCTCTAACCACACATACACACACATTTGCCACACTTGGCTCTCACAGACTGGAAAGACAGATGCTCTTCCTGAGCAAAGGGGCCGACCTGCAGAAAGGTTAATTTTAAATAAAACACACCTTGGAAGGGAAAAGGAAGTCACTTCTGGGGCGGGGAGGGATGGGGGTGGGGCATTCATCGTCAGCTAAGATAATCAGGAACAATTACACCAAGAGAATTCAAAACGGTTCCTTCAAAGACATTTGGGGGGAGCATTCGTGGAAATAGCAGCATCTGTCCTTTTCTAATTTCCACATATCTGCTTGGAAACCACTTCTAAATGAAAGCATAAAAGAAAGGAATTGAGAAAGAGCAAAGGAAATCTAAAGAAAAAGAAAATCTAAAGCAGCAGCAGCAGCAAATGCAGTTGTGGCTTCTGACACACACCGATCAGAGTCCTGGCCACCAGCATGCAGGAATCGAGAGGCCGCAAACCACACGTTTAAGTTCCTTTAGCATCAGCCTGCAGCCAGGAATAAAGGGAAGGGAGCAAACATGACGGGCCGAGGTGCCAAGCGCTGTGTCAGGTGCTTTGTGACATTATCTCAACTGGCAAAAGACTAGCACTTTCAAACCAAATCCAGCACTGAATTTATAGCCTGGCCAGGGCTCAGCAAGACCTTCCTCACAGCAAAGGTGTGTGAGGTTGGTGTGCACGGGCCAACTCGGCCCTCGTTCTGGTGTTGCGCAAGCAGCACAGGTAACATTTCCAAACTCAGAGGAAGCTTGTTAGCATGGGATAAAAATCACAAGGAGGAAAAGAAAGAGGCCACAAAAAACAGAGAACGTAATCCCCAGAGCTTTGGGAGACAGTAACGTAAAGGGAGAGCTCTGAGCTTTGGCTACAGAGAGACGGCCCCGGATATAAATCCTGAACCTACTACCTTCCGCCTGTTAGGCCCAGGCTCCTGGTCTGTGACATGGAGATGGCACTAGCCACACCCTGGAGGACTGATGAGAGGCCTGGAGAAGACAACGCACGGTAAGCACCAAGCCCAGCGCCGGCCACAGAGGAAATGCCAGTGAACGGCCACTGCCCTCATGAGACCTGCGGCTTCCACAGTAGTACTTGTGGCCATGTTGATCTAGAAGCCACTGCTAACGTGCCCCCAACCTCCTACTGTGCCCTTCCCCTCCCCTCCAGCCGCAGCTCCCTGGAAGCTGTGTGATGAGGCCCAAGCTTCTTTCCCAGGCCATCCCCAGAAACAAGGACACTGTGGGCTCTGAGGATGCAAAGTTCCGGTTCCCCCACATAGCTTATGGCCTGAACCTCAAGGATCTGGGGTTGCACCAGGAAGGGATTGATAGAAATTTCCAAAAAATAATCTCAGCCAAAGGTCACAGGCAGATCTGGGAACCACACGAGACAAACACAAAGCAGCAAGGGCAGTGAACAGGAAAATGCACTCCATCAACCAGCCCCGGAAGACCAGCAGTGGTCTGCAGTCACAGGACCAGTGGGCCTGCCATCCACAGCTTCCCAAGTTCTCTAGAACGCCCTGGAAAGTTAGCAAAAAAACTCCTTCAAGACCTATTCTAGCCTTCTTGGCCTCTAATAAGAGGAAAAGCAATGGTTTAAAGACATAAACACCCTCTCTTAGGGTGGGCTGAATGGTAAGCAGGCATCAGGCCTGAGAGAGTTATCCACACCCCAGCCCTCGTGAACACCCACAGCTGGCAAAGCAACACATTAGATATTAGATATAAGACTGCTTAAGACATGGTGTCCACTTTCAATAAGCTAGCAATCAGCTTGAGGAGAGGTTCACAGATCCTCCCTTCTGCCAGCCCAACTCATCATCTGAGACAGTTCGACCACATTGGGCAGTACGGGCAGCTCTATCCTAAGGAGGACTCCCTAAGTGCTCAGTACACACCCAGTCTGGCACTGACTAAACTGTATTTATGCAACTGCACATCTGCTTTCTCACTGGAGCAAGAGTGTCAAGTCTCTTTTGGTAGAAAAACAGTGATTATCTGGGCGGGCTAGTTAGGGTTCTGGGTGGACTTAGAAGCCACCTCAGAATCCAGGAGAAAAACGCTGAAATCGACTGGTAACAGCTGGGATCTCAGCAGTGGTGAGTGCTGGCCACGTGGTTGTCAGTTTACCCTAATCAGAACCCCTCGATGACAGGAATCCTGTCTAATTCAGGCATTCACTTCTAGAATCCCAACAAAAAGGCTGGTTTTTCTCAATAGGTGCTCGACAACAAAAAAATTTTTAAGGAACAAATGAATAAAACTAAAGAAAAATGAGGAAAACTTGAATGCGCAAGGACAAAAATCCTGATTGAAAAATTAAAAGGACAGCCGATCACAAAAGACCATCTTTATATGGTTCGATTCACACCTCCAAAATGTGACCCTCCCCACCTCAGCAAACGACATCTCAGTCTCTCAGGATAAGCCTTGGCACCATCTGTGACTCCTGCTCATGCTCTCGCCGCTTCGCACCCATCCGAAACCCTGCCAATTATATCCAGATCCGATCGCCTCTCACAACCTCCACCACCCTGAAAGGCACAAGGCACCATCATCACTCAGTTAGTGCGACAGCCTCCCAATTGGTCTCCTTGTCCCCCTGCTCTATAGTCTGTCTCCTCACGGTAGCCACAAGGCATCTTAAACCATAAAGCAGAATAAACTATACACATGTTAAATTACAATGTATATCTGAAAATTAGATAATTGTATTAACCAATGTTACCCCAATAAACTTAATTTAAAAAAATCATAAAGCAGACGATGTAACTCCCATGATCAAAACCTTCCCCATTTCATTCACAATAAATTTTGAAGTCCTTCCAGTGGCCCACGAGGTCCTATGTGACCTTGCTCTATCACTTCCCGTACCTTCCTTCCCACCACGCTCCCTCCCCCTTGTTCACGCATCCCCTACCAGCCACCTTCTGCTCCTACACGCCTACCTCAGGGCCTTTGCAACCTGCTGCTATTACTCTTCCCTCTTCCAGATCTGTGTGTGGCTCACTCCCTCGCTTCAGATTTTTACTCGACTGTCACCTGACCAGAGCGGCTGCCTGATCATCATCTAAAGGCACCACTCGCCACACCCCCCTCTGTCCCTGTTCGCTTCTCTACAGGTCTGCTTCTCTCAGCGCTGATCACTCTCAATCATGTTTATCACATACTGACTTTTCGTATCACCCCCTGTAGAATGTCAGCTCACAAGAACCAGGACGGTATTCTGTTCACTGTTGTATCTCTATCAACAAAAACAGTACGCTGACACTGACATATTAGTTGAATGAGTAAATGAAGTAATAAACACTTGGCTTTCCCCATGGAAATAAGAAACCACTGAAGATTTCTAAGAGGCTGAAGACTATGACCCAGGCCCCAAGGGAAAGAAGGGTTAATTAGCCAGTGGTGTGAGTATGGGCAGGGACGATGGGGGCACTGAGGGCCATTCTGGAAGATTTCTGCAGCAACGGTCCAGTGTGAGGGAGACTGACACGTACTGGGAGGTAGTGCTCCCAGTGCTCCCTCTCTCTCCTTTCCCTTCATTCAGTAAATAGATGTGTCAGGCTCTGTGTTAGGCACAGTAGAGGAATACAGATGGCATAGGACATGGCCTCCATCCTCCTGGAAACTGCGGCCTTGCTGGGCAGACAGTGGTGTTGTGATGGGCCCGATAATCACGGAGAAGCAGTAAGCTGGTGGCAGGCAGATAAGGAGGGGGGTGGGAAGTGCTGAAGGCAGCAGGTGGAGCCAGAAGCAAAAGTGACTGGCCAAGAATGTCTGCAGATGGAATTATCTTAGTAAACCACGAGCGATACAAAACATCCAGGTAGCATTAAACTGGGAGAAAAGCGATTATAATCTTACCTCCTCTCCTCCTCTCAGATCCACACGCACCTTAAAAGGGCCCCACTGACATCCCGACTTCTGTATTTTGATCGCCATCCTCGTAGTCAACCAGGCTCGAGGCCTGCAGGTGGGCCGACCCCGCCGCAGCATCCCGACATCCAGGCCTCCAACTGGTCCACACCCCTTCTTTCCCCATCTCCGCTACCACACTCTAGGCCTTAGGCCCATCATTGTATGATCCTAACACGCCCCAGATCATCTTTCTGCTCTGGACGTCCCCTCTTACGCTTTGTCTTATATCACACCACGAGAGTCCTTCTCCAAACAGTTCCCTATTCAAAAGTCTCCGATGCTGTTCCATTGCCCAGAGAAAACTATCCACTCACGCGGCCCAACATTTAAGGCTTTCTTTCTCACTTTCTCACCTGTTCCTCACCTGGCCTCCTCCAGCCTCCACTGACTCCAGCACATACACAGACACGTGCTGCCCAATGCAGTAGCCGCTAGCCACACAGAGCTACTTAAATCAATCAAAACCAAATCAAATTTAAAATTCGGTTCTTCAGTGGCACTAGCCACATTTTAAGTACCCAGGAGCCACATGTGCCTAGTGGCTATCGTACTGGTCAGTATACATTTTTATCACCATGGTAAGCTATACTGGACAGTACCACTCTGCACTTTTAATGTCCTCCCAATTCATTTCTACATTTTCCACCATTTGTTATTTCTTTGCAAAAACAGCACCTGTGCCAAGATGCAGGCTCCGCAACCCCAAGACAGGAGCAATCTCTCCCGTCTCTAAAACCCCACGTGAAAGCGTCACTGGGGTCACTCACTGGTTACTACTGTGCCTACTTTGAGATTTTTAAATCAAGTTTATTTGGACCAAACTGATGACACGTGCCACGGATCAAGATCTCAAATGCTCTCCGTGCCTATCTTTTCTTAACTTCTTGGTAATATAAAGCTCCATGAAAACAGCTAATTATGAAAACCTAAAATTCCTAATGAAGCGCAAAAGAATAATTTTACAGGCACTTTCACTTCAGAAACAAAATGATGAAGGACCGATATATTTTGGGGATCTAAATGATTCTGTGCCTAAAAACTTAAAGGAATTCTACCTATGATTTGCTTTCCACTGTAACCGCTGACGAATGACAAGAATAGAATTCTAGCTTTCTATATCCATGGTTTAAATTATTATTGATTTATGCTTTGTGCTAGGTGATGTTTCTTCTGATTCTGCAGATGGCAAATGCCTTTGTTCAGAAAGTAAACAATGAAACTGAAGTTCATGGCACCACATTAGTGATTCTTTCAGACTCTAAACTCGATTCCACTGTTAGCTAAACTGCCTTGCTTTTTCCACAAATTATGTGCAGTCATGGGCTTGAACTCTAAGGGACGGTCAGGAAGAAAGATGCAAAGCAGTGACAGTATGCAGAGCAGCTCTGAATCAAGCCTCTTCAACCTGTGGTCCCAGACTTGCAGCCCACTTAGGGAACTCGATAGAAATGCAAACACTAGGGCCCCATCCCAGACTTACAGAATCAGAAACTCTGGAGAGAAGCAGCCCAGACTTGTGTATGTTTGTCTGCTGGTTTTTACTTTTTTAATGAAAGTATATTTTAAATATGGTGCAATGTACAGACTTTAGTGTATAGTCCCATGAGTTATGACAAATGTATTGCTTTATATCCAATTAAATTTTTTTACCATCTTAACTATTTTTAAGTGTACGGTTTTCAATAGTGTTAGGTGTATTTGCTTTGTTGTGCAACAGATTTCTAGAACTTTTTCATCTTGCAAAACAAACTACACCCATTGAACAACTCCCCATTTCTTCTCCTGCTCCCTGCAGAACCTGTGCTTTACCAAGCCCTGCAGGGGATTCGGGAGCAGGCTGGCATTTGAGAAACTGATCTAACGATCACAGGCCATAGCAGCTGTGAGGAACAGCAGAGAAAAGCGGTGGGCATGTTAGAGGCCTGGCACCCAGCAAAGGCTGCAGCGGGTGATGTGTTACTGGCCCCTTCTGATTCTCCATGCCCGATCCTCAGTGCCTGGTGTGGACACAGCATGGCCTTCGATCCTGGGGGGATCCAAACACAGACAAATGGACAACTTTTTCTCAAAACCCTGCGTAGTCACAAGTTGAATGAGGAAATTGTATTTCTCAACATTAGACCAGGTTCTAGAAATTTCACCTGATGGCCCTAAACCAGAATCAGAAAGCTGTAAACTTTGATTGGAAGAGAGTGATTGTATTTTCATCAGTGGCTGCACCAGACAGTAGTTTAATTCCAACTTTGAATTTTATCTGTCCATATTAATCATTTATGCCTCTCCCTTGGAAATTCCCATTTGATTCTCTCCAGTGGAAATTCTAGGAGGGTGTGCTAACAAAGGAAATAACCAGTGGCGTTGCAAACCACAGAACAGTTTTGATTTACAAGTCATTAGAAGCAAGAGGCATTTACTGTTCTTTATAGGCAAAAAGGGATTGCATCATGAATAATGGAAAAGGCAAAGTGCATTAAAAACTCTTCTGCAGATAATGTTCTCTCCAGGCCGCAGAGAACACACATTCACTGAGGACTTCTTGTGTACCAGGCACCTATCATTACATACACAGTTGCTTCCCAGCCTCTGAAGGATCAAAATCAGGCCAATCTCTCTGCCATTTCATTTCAAGAGCTAGAGTTTCTGAATTATCATCTGATTCTCAAAAGACCCAATGACTTAGTACATACACCACAGTAGGTTAAGAGCTAGGAATTTTAGAAACAAACCAGGCGATTTTATACTTTTCACTTTTCTTACAAAGCGTTCTGGCACATGTTTATGATGCCCTGATTTCTGTAAATATTAACAAACCAAGGGAAAAGCATCTGGGAGAAAACAGGTTCTAGTGTTTGGCAGGGAAAAAAAAGAAAGAAAGAAACCAAAAACAAAACCACTACAGCTTTTAATTTTATGATGAGGAAGTACCAACGAGGCTCTCTTAAAGCTACGATCTCTAACTCCCACTCAGTACTTTTTGGCTCCAACAGTAGGCACTTTCTCTGCTTTTTAATTTGCATTATGTGTGTCCATTTTTCTAGCCACCGTGACAGAGGATATTAAAGGAAGGTTTCCCTGTACTTGTATTCAAATGTGAATTGGTACTCGGGATTCTAAGAAGGTAATTACAGCAATTCATGTTTTTTTCATAGTATTCCACTGCCATAAAATCCAAACGAGGCTACTATGTCTTCTACTTTAAAAACTGTCACATTATCATATTCCACTTTGCCCACTCTCAAATGCTTCATTCTGTAAAAACTTCAAGGGGAACTTTGTGAGACAGCTGTAATCATCCTAATGTAACATGAAGAGTGTGTGATGAGCACTTTAAATGATCAGAACTGTGAGAGTATTATGTTTAGCGCGAAAAGTAGCAAGTGAATTTTAAGGTGTAAATACACTCACGTAGGATTTACAACTCTTACAAATATCGAGTTCTTGTTTTGTTGTTGCCATTGTTGTTTAGATCACTCTGATGCACAGACTCTCCATTTTTCCAAAGTAACATAGCCCCATGACAACTCTCGAAGCCAGGTTTTCTGTCACTTGGGTAGACATTGTGACAAATGTTCTAGTCCTGAACAGTAAGTCCTCATCCCATTCACAAAGCACGATCATGAAACACACCTCTCATGCGAGTTTAAAAATAACTCATGCTATGTAATACTTGATTTGAAATTAATATTTAACTGGATTCTTTAACATGTCATCCACAATCCAAGGTCTTTAGAACTAAAAAAATAAAATAAAAAATAAATTATAAAAAAAAAAAAAAAAACAAGAGCTTCTGACATTAGGTGCTTCATTTTTGGAAATATTAAAAAAAATTTTTTTTTTTTTTAACTTGATAAGTACCTGTATAAAACTGCCTTAAAAACCAGCAACATCAGACCCTGGAACGGAGATGGAGAGTCTAAACCAGAACCACCACAGAATGAATCTCATTTGGACATCTACTTTGGAGCAAGAAGACAGACCAGGGAGAAGGTGAGGGCAGGAAAAACAAGCACTGCACAAAGCCAATGCTCTTAATGAGAGGACTGCTTGATTCCTGCTCAGATGACCTTCCCAGAAAGGATAACTGCATATGTCGGTTCATGTACATTCCTATAGCTGGTGTACCTCCCAACAATACGGACAGAACAAAGAGAGCAACATGGTGACTCACTCCAGTGGGTGGTCCTAGACAGCAACACACAAAATTCTGGAGCCTCGTTTGAAACTAAGGCTAAGTTATGAAAGGACGTAAGAGAAGTCTGACTCTCAAATTTATTTAAGCCAAGGGATCCTTCATGGGAAAAAATTTTACAGTGGTGACTGTAACCATCGTTGCTGCCCGTCACTTCTTACTTCTAAAAGTACACCCAAGAAGTGGACAAAATACTTGCCCCACATTATAGAGAACTAATTGGCTTACTACAAAAAGAATTCTTATGAAACATTAGAAAGTCCAACCAAATTGAAAAATGTGCAAAGGCTATGAACAAGACATTACAAACAAGAGCAATGCAAATGGCAATAAATACGTGAAACATATTCTTAACTTCATCATTATAAAAACAGAAATTAAAACAAGATGCCATTTTTCCTCTAAAAAAACTGGTAAGAAAATAGGAATGTGATATTCATTCTTAATGACAAAGGTACAAGAAAATAACAGTCTTCACGCATTGCTGCGGGAGTATAAATTTGGCTCAATCTTGGAGGCAGTATGGTGATACCTAGCAAAATTTTAAATTCTCACATTTGTTAACTGAATTCCACTTAAATTCCACTGCTAGACGGTTTCCCTATATAAGATATTTGCCTAAGTGTGCAAAATATGTGTAAAGCACTATTCGTAAAAGAAAAACTGTACAACCTAAATGTCTCTCATAGGCCCTGATTAAATAAATTAAGCTAAATGATTCCATGAATTACAATACATTCATCGAGTTGAATGCTTTGCAGCTGTTAAAAGGAATGGAAACAATCGCATACCTGTCCATTTTATATACTGCTCTATGAGATCAGTGGTTCTTAACCAGGTGAGTGGAGACCCCTTGTGCCCTGCAGAAGTGAGGAACAGATGGCATCATGGTTACTCCTGAGCCTTACCAGAAAGGCTTCATAAATGGCAGGGTGCCCATCTCACAAAAGCAAGCCTTTTATTTATATCGTTTAAGAACACAGATTCCTTGAAGAAGCAATCGGTAGACGATACAAAATAGTAAGAATGAGAGATCTTCTTTTAGATAATTTGGCTGTTGAATACCTACTGTGTGTCAGGCATTGAGCTGAACACGGAAAGTACACGATCATCTAATTCTCATGTTTCCAACAGGAAATCACTATGATCATTACCTCTGATAAAGCACATGCTCCCAGTCTCACAGGCAGTAAGTCAAAGAGCTCGGGTTCAAACTGCTGTGTTAGCCTCTCTAGTGGAGGCTCTAGAGAGACATCATGCCAATCCCCACCCTGACTCGAGGGACAACTTAAACTGACATTATACTAAAATGCTCAAGAAAGAGAATATTAGCTTTGTTCCTATGATCCTAGAAATGCAATCATTTAATGTACCTCTCTCCAAAATACCCCTGGAACTTTGAAAAACTTTTTACTCATCTCAAGAGTCAAATTATCTAAAACAATTATGTTTAATTTCCTATCCAAAAAAGTTATGACTTCCTTTTCCTCCATGTGGCTGTATTCCCGCCACTCTTCTTAAACTTATTCACAACGAGGTCATTTGCTAAGATTATCGTAGCCAACGACGAGAGCCACATATGACATAAGCCCTGTATCCACTTAGCTGGCTGAAGACAAAGAAAAGGGGCTGGGGTTTTTGAAAGAAGGATGGAAGTATACTGTCATTGGAGGAAAAAGATGGTGGTGGTGACAGGGTATCACATGACACCTCACTGTACTTGTCACCTCACAGAGCCCGCTCACTTCACTTGGTCCTTGCTGCTCTAAATCTATCTGCAGAGGCCAGGAGAACTATGGTCTTGGGGTGACTGGGGACAGGATGGACAGCCAAACAGTTGCAAGTAAAGTTTGTTCAAGTGTTGGGAGAAGTGGTTGAGTTCTACATGCAGAGGGTCTGAAAATCGCTACCAAACCTTAGACAACTCTACAGCTCTCTCACTCTCTCGCTGTTTCATTCATAAACACACACAATCTACATTCCACCTGGTTGCTCACACCTATCGTCGTTACCGAAAATTTTTTAATTTACAATTATGATTTAGTACACAGTAAGCCCCTGCACTTCACAGCCCATAATCCATCTATAAAACTCAATTCAAATTGCAAAAGGGATACAAGAATTCATTGATTAATTCAGGCAAAGCCCAAAGCACTGTATTTGAGAAAAGATTTTACTCTTCTCTTCCATCACATTCTTTCCCCAAGATCATAAATCTCTGAGCGTTGACTTTCCATCTTAGGAAAGTGAACGCCATCCAAGGCAGCATATAAATCACCTTGAGAATAGTTATTCATCGTGGGCAAATAAAAATGTAATCCAGGCAGATGGTGAACAGCTCATTTATACTGGTATAATTTCTTGGGACTAGGCAGGCAAGGGGGAAAATGGAGGAAGTCGTGAAATCTGGGATCACATTTATAGGATGAGAATAAATACCCAAAACAACAGAATACTAAAAATTGTCATACCACATTCGCTACAATCTCCTCCACTCTTCACCTCTGGTTCAGATCTGACTTTCTCCCTTCGTGGTAACAGGAATGATGAGAAGGCAAAGAGGAGGAAGAGGAGGAGGAGGGAAAACCCATACTAAAACAATGCAGTGTTTTAAGCCCTTTTCATTCACCAGTTTCAAAGCTCTTAATCCTTTGGGTACTGCTACGGGATAGAAGAGGTTATACCACTCGGTGCTGATTTTTTTCATAGGGCTCCAGCTCACAAGTGGCAAATCCAAGGTGGCTACCTCCCCAACACTCTGGTGGACGTTTATGTCACAAAGCCACACTGGCCTGGGGGGAGGGGAGAGAAGGGGAGCAACTTTGTGACTCCTCCTAAGGCTACCCCCAAAGACTTGCTTATTCCACTGTTAAAATCCATTAAAAGCCCCCAATACACCCTACTGGCCCCTGAGAAAATATGATTTGGGAAATTCCCCTATATCCTACCTCTCTCTGATAAAAGCAACACGAAGCCAAGAAAACAAAACCCTTTTCTCTATCACCTACGAAAAGAGCACGAGGAAAAGGAAGCAAAAAGGGATGGAGGGAGGAAGTCCTTTAAAAAGTAACATAAAATTAAATTAATCCCCAAAGCTGCACAGGAAATTGTACTGTCATGCCTTCTAGTCAGAGAGCTCATTAACACTGCCAGAAACCGAGTTCAAGAAACCCTTGAAAAATGCACACAGGGCTTAGGTTTGTGTGTGATGGTTATGATTGTTGTTTGATTTGTTAGCAAGAGAAGAAAGGAAGGAAGAAAAATACTTTTTTGTAAGACAAACGAGCTCTCAGTCATGGCAGGCACCTACACAGTCTTGGCTTACTAACCTGGAACATCACTCGTCTAAAAACCTTTTCTCCTGCTTCTAATCTCAAGATATAAAACATAATTACAGTAAGTCCTCTCTCAATGTCATCGATAGGTTGTGCGACTTTAACAGAAATGACATAACAAAACCAGTTTTACCATAAGCTAATTGATATAAACAAAAAATTAAATTCCTACGGCATCTTGTCAACATTATAACAAAAAAAAGTTAAACAAGATGTCGTTATTTAAGAACCTGCTGTATAACTATTGAGAAATATGCATGGAGTTAATAAGCTCAGTGTCTTAGTCAGCTCCAGCTACCATAACAAAATACCACAGACGAGGTGGTTTAAACAACAGGAATTTATTTTCTTATTGTTCTAGAGGGTGGAAGTCCAAGATCGGGGTGCCATCATGGTTGGGTTCTGGTGAGGGCCCTCTTCCTGATTTACAGGCAGCTGCCTTCTCTCAGTGTCCTCATAGGGCAGAGACAAAATGAGAGATTTCATTCTCCCCCTTATAAGACTATAATCCTAACAGGTTAGAGCCCCACCCTTATGACCTCATTTAACCTTAATTGCCTCCTAAAAACTCTACCTCCCAGATACAGCTGCATTGGAGGTTAGGGCTGCAACACATGAATTGTTTCTATGAGTTCAACTACTTTATGTACCTCATGTAAGTGGAACCATGCAGTATTTGTCCTTCTGTGACTGGGTTATTTCACTATAGCACAATGTTCTCATGGTTCGTCCACATTGCTGCATATGACAGCATTTCCTTCTTTCTAAAGGCTGAATAATAATCCATTGTATGTGGATACCACATTTTCTTCAGTCATTCATTCACTGATGATCAGTTAGACTGTTTCCACCTCTTGGCAATTATGAATAATGCTACAACGAACATAGGAGTGCAAATGTCTCTTTGTGGTCTTGAGTTCAAGTCTTTTGGATAAATACACAAAAGGGGAGTTTTTGTATATTATTATATGGTAGTTCTATTTTTAATTTTTTTTGAGCAACTTCCATACTGTTTTCCAGAAGCCTATATCTTCTTTGAGGCCATCATTAGTTGCGGTACCAAACCTGGAACCACTAACTGGCAGAATTCTTACTGTGTGAGAAAATCAACCTGCTTGAGCTGTTAATTGTTGGGTTCTTACTGGCAGCTGTAAGAATCCTACTGGATATAGGAGATGGTACAGTATATAATAAAGGGCATGGGCTTGAGAGCAAGAAGTCCAGATATCAATCTTGTCTCTACTACTGACCAGTTTTGTGACTCTTGGCAAGTTAGTCAGCCACTCCAGTTTGGGGAATGGCCATTTGACCCCTAAAGACTACTCTAGTCCTAAGATTTAGTGATTCAAAAACTGCAAGATTTAAAAAGGAGGAGGAGATGGCAATCAGACCACCTGATGACAGGGTGGGGGGTGGGCGGGAAGGGTAATCACACCAAACACAAACCTACTTGTAACAAATTCTAAATGTTTTAAAAGACACTTCCTACATAGCAACCACTTGGAATTTAACTTTGTGGGGTTATCACAGAATTCAATACATTTTCAACAATGATAAGTCAATGATAGCTATCTCACTCCTTGGTCAAACAGCTGACAATAAATGTGTCAAATATTTTGAACAAACTTTTAAGACTGAAATTTTGTGTTAAAAGAATTATCCAAAGGATCAAAACAGCACATTACCTTATTTTCAAAAATCTGTCACCATCCCATGCCTGATACCCTCAATCAACACTTACCTATACATTTATGTATCGTGGAGTTGAAGAATAAGGAGATGATAAAAATGGGTGGACGGGATTATCTGGCCAGGCTTCAACCTGAATGTCTGAGGACTTCAAAATGTCAGCTCTATGTGTTGTTAAGTGGTTCAAAAGTTCAGTGTTAAAATGACAGTTCAATCAAGGACATGAAAATTCTTCCTGAGGCAAAATTCAGTGAAATCCTTTATATCTATCTCCTTCCTTTATTCACAAAACAAAGCTCTTACCTTGGGGAAGGTGGAGATAGTTTGACATGCTTACTTGGAAATTCAATTCTGCAATTTTCTAACCAAATCCCACTTGGCTAATTTATATGCTGATCTAGTGCTCAGTATTTAGGGACATCATGAGAAGTCTTTCTAAACCTGCTAGCTTTTGGGGGTGTAGTTGCATGTGGTCTCTTGATAGCATTATTGCCACTGCAATTCAGACAATTAACCAGGCAAAGCTTCTAATGAAACAATCAGCCCAGGGGCTGATAGGAGCTGACAGCAAGCTCTCAAGGCCCAGGCTTAAAGATGCTCTGTTCACGTCTCCAGGGGAGGGATTAATAGTACCGATTAACCATCTTATCCCTCCAGGCCAAAGGGAGGTGTCTGGTACTATAAATTTGCCTCAAATGATTAGCACAACATTATTTTTAAATGCTCCTCTTTTTCTCTTTTATGCAAGGGGGATTTGAGGCAGTTTTTAAAGTTTACCAAATGTTCTTCAAACAAACTCTGGATCCCCTGGATATTACGCAACAATAAGAAGTCAGGAACTATTGATTAACATAACGACAGGGATCGACCTCCAATGCATTATGCTAAACCGAAGAAGCCAAATCCAAAAGGCAACATACTGTATGAGTTCATCTATGACATTCTAGAAAAGCCAAAACTGTACAGACAGAAAACAGATGAGTGACTGCAAAGTTAACTATATAGGAATGCAAGGGAATTCTGGCGAGTGATGGAACCGTTCTAGATTTTGATTTGTTTAAAGTGATACAAGTATAATGATGAATTTATTTATAAATTAATAAACTTGACTTTTAAGAAAAATTTAAGTTTTGTTCCTCAGTCACATCTGCCAGAAAGGTGGGTCTACATGGCTAGATGTGAGCTCTATCATTCAGGATTGTCTCCGTGCGCCTCCCCGCACCTGGGCTCACCCCACCACCTTCCTATTCCAACAGCCCGACCAGTCATGGCCCAGTGCAGAGAACAGAAACTACCCCATGTATTTCAATCAGAAAGGGATTTGGTGTTGGAATTAGGTGCTTACAGAATCATTAAAAGACTTGGAGGAGCAGAAGTCCCCCTTAGACTTTTTAATTCGAGGACACAGCACCATAGGCACCATGATCCAAATGTCGGGAAGCTGCTGCCACCACGACAGCTCATCACACCGAGGCATGTGGGGCGAAGGCCCTGGAACAATGAGTCTGGCCCCGTGACTGCCTCTGAACACTCACATCTCCATGACCTTGCTGCCAGCAGCACCAGCAGAAGGAACTTGTCTCCATCTCAGGCTTCCAAATCTCACACAAATGCATTTATAAAGCTGTCATGCATTTAAAAACTTAGCCGTAAGAAACTCTGGGACAAAGGTTTCCACTGTGAATGAAGATCCCAATATTAGAAGAGTCGGTCCCAGTAAGTCCCCGATCACCATTTATCCTGTCCTAAAACAAGGCATTCTTTAATGAAGAAAGCACAACAAAAAACCTTTTTCTCTCTAAATCTCAAATGGTGGTAAGAGTAAAAAAAATTGTCCTACTAATGGGTAAAACCAAGATCTTAATTCATTTCATTATGGAATAATATTTTGTTTTCACAGTTAGTTCTAGCCCCAGAATAAAAATTTAAGATCATTGCATTTGATCACTCTTTGAACTTGTATATTAAATACACGCTGGTCTTCGAGTTTTATTCTGATGAGAATTAAACAGACTAATCTTGAAAATGCATTAATTTTCCAGACACCTGTAAGTTATTTTATGGTAAGCCAGAACCAAAGGAGGGGAGTGTGACACTGTGATTTATAGTAAGAAATATATTTGGTTTTTGTCTCCATTCCTGGCAGAGAGCTCCTAAAACCCAAGAATTTCCTAAAAGATGAGAGAGAGAAAGATGTCTTTTGTTGTTATTAAGGTAACTTTTAGAAAGCCCCTAGGTAACCCAAGGATGGAGAATGGATGCCAACGGAGCCAGATTAGAGGGTTGGAACTTTCAGTCTCCTCTCCCACCCTCAACCTCCAGGGAGGGGAGAGAGAGGGGCTGAAGACTGGTAGCCAATGATTTAATCAATCATTCCCATATAAGGAAGCCTCCATAAAAACCCAAAGGAGCAGGGTTCAGAGAGCTTCTGGGCTGGTAAACAGGGGGAGGGGCGGAGAGAGTGGCACGTCTGGAGACAGCATGGAAGCTCCAGACCCTTCTCCCATACCTTGCCCTGTGCATATCTTCTGTCTTTTCCTGAATTATATCCTTTTATAATAAACTGGTAAATGTTTCTCTGAGTTCTGTGAGCCAATCTAGCAAATTAATCAAATCTGAAGAGAAGGACATGGGAACCTCCAATCTATAGTTAGTTGATCAGAAGCACAGGTGACAACCTGAACTTGCAAATGACATCTGATGTGTGTTGGGGTAGGCATTTTGTAGGACTGAGCCCTTAACCAGTGGGATATGGTCCTACCTACAGGTAGACAGTGTCAGACCAGGACACCCAGTTTGTGTCTGATGAGAACTAGACTGAGTTCACTGTTTGGTGATGTTATAGAGGTAAGTACCTTTTATGTCTATTAATCCTAAAGACCTAACGCAATCGAAACAATAATCCAAAAGAAAAGTTTAGCTAAATTACAACGATTACTACAATTCTTAGTTTCCCAATGATCATTCATATAGTAACTATATTCTCTATATTGAAAGGGCTAAGGAACCTTCTCACAAGGAAGTTTCAGCCTTTAGGAATTTCACCTCCTTCCTTCTTGGGTTATTTCTCCAAGTTTTACAAAAAGGAGGCAATGGAAACATTTTTCTTTTTCTGACAGGAAAACTATTGGGTGGATATTGCTCGCTTCTTTAACTCCTAAAAAAAAAATGCGACAGAGTACAATGGCCTAAAATAAAAATAAGGTCCAATCAACAGTAGCTGTTTGGGTTTCAAGAATCATCTCCCAGAGTTGTCACTGGAAAAAATGAGGTGAGTCTGCAAAAGAACTGATTTTCCCTCCTTGGAAAACCATCAAAACACCATCACACCCCTGTCATACCCCAGTAAGTCTCTTACAAACAATTTCTAATGTTGCTTTCACAAAAAGAGTAAGCGCAAAAATGACAACGAGAAACTGAGGATTATTCCTAACTTAAGGGATAAAAGGTTCTCCCTAGTTTCCCTTCAGGGTATTTTTTTTAAAGTCCAGGTTGGGAGTTAGTTATTTCTTATGGACAATTATATACTGTCTTCTGCCAATGTTACTGACCGGTAAAGCAAAATGGGCAATGATTCTTTGTAAAAAGAACAGAACTGGCCTCTCAAATTTCAGACTTAGAGGAAGCATCTATCAGGGAAAGGCAGAACAAACATTAAGGAGGATTCACAGAAAAAGGAAGACCACCAGCCCTAATAAGTAAGCTTATCAGATTATAGCCTCCGTTAGGTTTTGCCCAAGAATGCGGCTGAGAGTGAGGCTCTAAAAAAGCATTACGAAAATCTAGTAACTTCTCTACTCTTTTCATTTCTCCCTAGAGTAAGACTTTATATTTATTATGGTATGAACCCACAAAGGTTCTTTTCCAAGGAAATGAAGGGGATTGTATTTTTCAACTCTTTAGCAGCTAAGCTCTCCAGCCTCAAATCCCACCCCACCCAAAAATCTCAGAAGGGCATTACGACAACCGGGCTCCCACCAATTACAACAGCTGCCAACTTACGTTCAAGTTCACCTACAAACCAGCTGCAAGTGTTTTCAAGCAGAAACTCACTGTACAGGTAGAAACAAATGAGTTTCAAAATCTCACATCCCCTATTCATTTCTTACCCTGCAAGAGTACCATAATGATAGTGAGGAATATTTGCAGGTAGGTTGATCCTGCCTCTTTAAGAGCTACCCAGTCCCTGTCAGAGAATATAATCATGTGAAGCTTGGAAAAATCCTTCAGGTGGTAACCAAGATCATTTGATTGAAGAAGCTGCCTTGGGAATTTCAACCCTACAAAACAGATTTTGTGAGTGTTCTACAACTGTCTAGCTAAAGTGATTTCAATAAAATTAAGAATAACATCTAACAGACAGTGAAAGTAGGCATCGGCCCAGTTCAAGAGATCAGGTCAATGGGACGTGAGAATCGAAAGAAAAATTAAAAACCAAAACTTCACTCCTGATGCAAAGTGAAAGTGACAAAAGGAAGTGCTGCACTGGCTTCCTTCCAGCTGCCACCGAGCGGCACTGTCAGTCAGGAGAGTCTTGTGGGCAGACGACCTAGTCCAGGAAGCCTGTCAGAGCCTGGCTGGTCGTTGACCTCTGCAGGGGTTGCTCCTCCCTAACCAGGCGGGGCAGGTGTCCCCTGTGGCGTGGACCTGGACTGCAGTACAACGCCTAGAAGGAGTCTCAGCCACTGCCCCACGGACCCTGGCCCGGGTCTGTAGCATGCAGGGGTCGAGCATGTGAGGCAGGAGCTTATGTTAGCACGAACCACACGAAAAGCCATTATTCAGGGGAGTGACATAATATATTGTAACTGCTCCCATCACGTCAATAGGCATAGTTTTAATGGGTATGTTAGAATTTCTCCCACTTGAAGTTAAAACGACTCCAATTTCCATGAAAACAGGAGATTCCTCATTGGTAAAATCACAATTCACCCACGGCAGCTGCCAGACACAAGAACAGACATGCCAGGCGTGCACAGGGCTGATTTTTGTCTCTCCAGGCAATGCTTCCATTTTATAATTTGTCTCCTCTTAAAACAAAGAGATGAGCAAGTTACAAATATAATTACTATATTTCTGAACAAGCAATAACACAAGCCATGAAAGTGCTAAGAGAGGACCACTAGCTTACCTCTGGCTCTGGCTGTAAGGTTTGGTCATCCTCAGCAGAGTTTGGTAAAATGGCCCAGGTTATGTTGGCACTGGCTGATGGCAAAGAGCCAAACGTCCCATTTTTCAGCTGCTCTGTGGAGTGTGACTTGGGCCCATGCCATCCCAGGATGTTTTCTGAAATAAAGACTTAGGTTGATGCCAAGTATTTTCCAAATGAAACATTTATAGCTCAAAAAATATCTGTACCTCACTGTTTAAGGAGACTGACTTGAAACGGGCCCAGTTTTGAGTGGACCACGGTAGATTTAAGTGGGGCTTGTTCTGAATGACGTGCCAAGTGTAGAATCAGATCATCTATTTATAAACTAGTTTCTGTATAACGGCAGTCTCAGAATCCCCACAGGCTGTTTTTCTCCCCATCCTTGGACATACAATTCACATTTTACCAAAGACAAATTTTCTTAAAGGTGTTTTCCTTATTTTTTAACTCCTTAAAACATTTTTAAAAACATTTACAATAAAAAAAAAAAAGTCAAATTTTATTGAAAATGGTCTGCTCGAAATGTGGTCTGATACCACTTCAATATTGTAAAACCATTTACAATAAAAAAACATTTACAATAAAAAAAAGTCAAATTTAATCAAAAATGGTCTGCTCGAAATGTGGTCTGATACCACTTGATATGATAGCCACGGTTCAGAAAAGATGGCTGCAGTGTGACCATGTGACGTCACCTCTGCTGTTAGACATGGCCGATGTGGCCGAAGACAGGAAGCCCTATCACTGAAGAACAGATGCGGTCATTCCATTCTAGCACGAAACTTCTGTATCAACACCAATCTGGTAAACCAAAAGCATTGTTCTAATCCTTCCCCAACCTTTAGGGAAAAAAAGACTAACTCTAATATAGTTTTTTAAAGAGTGATGGATTATCATAGAATATTTGTATTTGCTTACTATTGGGGACAGGAGTAATCAGGTGGATTTCTTTACCCCTTTAATAGCAGTTCTGCCGTTGGAATTAGAATAAGTCCAAAACTCAGCTGAAGAGTAGGGATAAGTGATTAAGAAAAGGTAGGCTGACGTGGAGACTGCCTCATGTGAACTAGAACTCAACCTTCCAACATCTCAGATGTTCCATCCATAAAGTAATCATATCTATCAGTTTTTTCACCAGAGTTACTCAGAGAAAAATCCACAAGTATCTCAAACTTTTAACACCCACAGGGAATCTCATCCATGGAAATAAAACAACAGAGGCAGATGAAAAGGCCGTACATGTGCTTATGCATGTGTGTCAGTGTGTGCAATATTATCCAACCCCAGCATATTTGTATGTGGAAATCTTTTTTTTTCTTTAATGTGAAGTACTAGATCATATAGCTCTGCTCCTAAAAGCCTCAAGTGGCTTCTCGTTGCAACTGAAACATAATCTAAACCGCCTGGTTTGCAAGACTGCCCAGCCTCATTTCATTCTCTCTTCATTGCTCACCATGCTGATATTTTTTCCATTCTTCAAGTGTGCCAAGTTCATTCCAGTCAAGAGCCTTTGTGCCTGCTGTTTCTTCTGCTCAGAGTGCCATCCCTCCGGTTCTTCTATATGGAGGAGAGGTCTCCTATGTAAATCCAGGGGTCAGCTAAATGTCACTGGGTCACGGAAGGCCCCTGATATCTCCCTGGCCAAAGTAGCATCCCAAAGGCACTCCTTGTTACGTCAATCAGTTTACTGTCTTCATAGCACTTAGGACTATCTGGAATCACCCTGCTCATTTGTCTATTGTCTTTCTCTCTTCCCTAAAATGTCAGATTCTTGAAGGCAGGGACAATATTGCCCTTGCTCATGGCTGTGTCACTAGAACCTAGAACATGGTCTAGCAAAGGGTGTGTGACCAATAAATATATGCAGAGTGAATGAATAACTTCGGATTGTCAGAGATAGTAAATTTCAAGAAAAATACATTTCATAACATCCTAAAAGTTAAAAAGGAAAAAATGGAAAAAAGAAAGTAGAATAGTGGTTACAAGCGTCTGGGACCGGGGCTGGAGCGGGGGGGCGGTGAGATGGGGAGTCATTGTCTGATGGGTAGAGTTTCAGTTTTGCAAGACGAAAGAAGTGCTGGAGATTGGTAACACAATGTGAATGTACTTAACACTACTGAGCTGTGTACTTAAAAATGGTTGATGATGAAATTTTTGATATGTGTATTTTACCATGATTATTTTTAATAGCAAAAAGACATCCATATATCAGTCCTTGATGTCATTTACAAAAGATGAAAGGCTGCAGGATGAACTAAGACCAGACTTGGGAGGAATCCCCACAAATAATAAGGCAGGTGGGGCTGGACTAAGAAAGCCAATCCAGGGTTCAAGACACCAGAATCTGCCATAAGAAAGGGGGAACGACACTTCTTACCCATCCTGCTGACCAACTCTTGCCCAGAGACCTGAAGTTGGATTCAGATCTTAAATACTGGGCAGCTGTCTCATACATATAGGGGTATGACTTTCTTGTTTTATTATACAAGTAGTAACTGTCCTCTAAATTAATTAGGAAAGTTTAAAAAGCACTAGGGGAAATATGAGATTTGCTCGCCGTGCCAATCAGGACAATGTTCCCTCCATTATTCCGACACTTCGATTCTGTCCCTCTCTTCCCTCCATTCCACCATCACTCAGAGATGATAACCGAGAAAACAAGGGGGCAGGAAGTAGAGTCTGGCCAGGCAGTGATACACTGCATCCTGTGATAGACAAAGACCAGGACAGGATGACTGAAAGTAGCAATGCATAATGGGGAATGTAGTTTTCTACATATTTTATGGATTTAGAGTATCAAAGAACCAATGAGTGAGGACCAAAGAGAAGTCCATCTCAGACCAGTCCAGCTGCTCTAATAAATAAGCACTGGTCTGGAAATCTGGATAGACATGTCTTGTTTGAGGATGAAGGAGGAAAATTTCAATAGAGAGTGAATGAAAAGGATTATATGGAGCATAGTTATCCTCAGAAGGCTTAGAAGAATATATCTCTGATATTTCTCATGTAAGGTGTCAGAGAAAACATCAGGAAAGGTGTATCCACAGCACAATACAGGATAAAGCAGCCTCTATGAAATAAGAACAGAAAGCTAAAAGAAGAAAATAGGCTGAGGTGAAAAAGAAGATTGATGCATTATGGAATTATTATGAGGAAATTAAATCAGCATTAGAATTAAAATGAACACTGAAATCAAGAAAAAATAGAAATAACACTGTATAAAAGTCAAATAAGGAACATGTCAACATAAGGAAATTCTACCAGTGTGCAGTTGTAAAAGGCACAAAGACAAAAACGAGACAGAATATAAGAGATGATGTGCAACAGAAATCCTAAAGATGCTGAAGGACAGAAATCAGATCATGGAAAAGAAACACTAAGCAATGATACAGAAGTAAAGATACACAGCCTGAGCTGCATGGAGAGCTGTGGGTACTGCTGAAAAGTCTACCGCATTCCAGTAAAATCAATGGGAAAGACTCCCATTTAGACATAGCTCAGCAATACTCTCTTAGGCTTTTTAAGACTGAAATTTCAAACATACACACAAGTAGGCAGACAGAATAGTACAGTGAATGCCTAGCTCATGAAGTTTGGCAACATTCTGGAGTAACAAAAATCGAGAGAAAAATTTTCCATTCACTTAGGCAGAAAAATTAGACTTGCCCTAAAGGAAAAAAAATCAAATTTGTTTTGAATTTTGCTATAACGCTAAATGCTAGAAGGTGAATAGATGAAGAGAAGAATGCAAATAAAAGTCTACATATTGTGGTAGAATGGGTGAGGGGCTGGGGAACAATGCTCTTTCTCAGCCAAATTATCTTTCCTCTGCTTAAAAAAGAGTCAACATTTATTGAGCTCTTACTAGGTGCCAAGCACTATTGTACCCAATTTACGTGTGTTAACTCATCTAATCCTAATCACGAACCATGAGGTAGGTGTTACGATTATGCCCACTTGACAGATAAACAGAGGCACGCAGACCTACTAAGTAGTAAGATCAAAATTAAAACCCAGTCAGCCTGGCCCCAGAGCCCACACTCAGACTTACACTGTATGTCTTCTCATCAGCACTGCAGAGACTAGGAAAACCTTCTGGGAGAAGAAAACTACTTGAAGACATATAGCAACATACAAAGAAATGAAGATCTAACAGCTCAAGACTGGAGAAGTCACGTATGAAAGGACCAGTGGTGAGCAATGAACCCAGTTAAACACAGAGCTGAGCAAGGCTGTGAGACTAGGCTGAGGTTTAAAAAAAAAGGCACTCGCCTCGGGTGTAAAATTTAAAGAGGCACCAAGACACTCGTAATCAAAATAAATAATATTTTCACACAATATTTTAAAATTTTAAATTAATGTCCCCCCTCCCAAAAAAAAAGTCTTACAGGACTTGGTCTCACTTACCTCATCCTGCCAAATCCTGTCTTTATTTAAAATGTAGCTATTTTGTTCATTCTGGATTTTTTGTTATTAATTTTGGTTTAAAAATATCACATTAAAGCATCATTTATCCTCATTACTTCGGCATCCCTAGGCTCATGGCGAGTGCTTTACTCACCTCACTTAGTCCGTGCCCTGGAACAAAATTTAAGTAATTTTTCTAAACATGGCTACATAATTGAACATTAAGTTAAAAATTATTTTAAAAGGATTTAATCATTAGCACACGTTATTAAGTATTAAATTAATATTAAAATATTAATAACAATAGTCTCCACATTATATTACCAAAAATCAGTTAAGCATAGCAGAGAAACAAAAGAAATTAAAGTATGCTGAATCATCATCACTAAAGGAGAGAGTCAAAAAGTAGTGTGTCATTCTTGACTTTGACGATTACAAAAATATAGGTGAAAGAATGCTTGTGAAAAATGTAATGGAACCACTATTAGAATTTACATATTTTTTCCCCAAAACACTATAGAAGAGTAAAGGAAATACAACTTGTGTAGCAAAATAGAAAACAAAAAAAGCATCATGGAAACGTAAAAACAAAAAGCATAAAAAAGACCAATAAAAACAAACGAACACCAGTTTAAAGAAAAAATAAATGGACTATGTTACTCTACTGAAAGAGAGTTTCAAGATTGTGTTATAAAACAAAATGCAAGTCTAAACCATATTTCAGTAATTCTAAGACATACCTCATTTTCACATTTTAACATCTCTGAAGTTGGAGTTTATCTTACAGTTAATGGTGTGTCACAATTTAATTGGCAGCCTTTTCTTTCCAGTGGCACAAAGGATAATGATGTGTTTTACTACTGATGGTGTCTGACAGTTGAGAAAATATGCCTCACGTATAGAACGTGATTCAGAAAGGTCTAAAGTAGAAAGATGGTCAAAAACATGCCAGGGAGGTACAAATGAAAAGGACACTGGGATCAAAACATTACCATGTGGCTGCTGACTGACTGTAAAATCAAGTAGCCAGATATCAATCACCTTTTACTCTCTGGTCCACCGTCATGCTCATGAGCAGGGAGCTCATCAAAGATGACACAACAGAAGAGAACAGGAAGGTAAAGAATCGGGAGGGCCCCGAATGGCAAATCTGGTCCTTTAAACAGGCTTTTACACACACCTGTAGCTGCACACAACACACCTTAGCAGGTATGAGAACACAGGGAAGAGGAAAGCAACTATAGTTTTGGTTCCCTGAACCAACCAGAACTAGAAAAAAAGCTACAGAAGATGTAACTGTAGGGTTAAAGGTTTGACTGTGGAGCTGTGTCACCCAGTTCTTGGCCTCAGTGTAAGCCTTGCTCTGAGTACTGAGAGATATAGTCCCCAGGCCAGGGCTATGAGGCCTCTGCCCAAAGCCAGTGACAGGTGATGGCAGCTAGCAGGATCCTTCCCTCTTCCTGTAACATGGTGACCTCATGCCTCCTAGATTTGGTAAACCTAAGAGGGCTTTCCAAAATGGAGTAAGATTGACACACTCAAGAAAAATATAAGGCACATTTATGATGGAAAGTTAAGATGTCAGTATCCAACACAGCACTCCAAAACTCTGTTTAGACAGAAAAAAAAAGAGAGAAATACAATCCACCCATCTAAAATATTCTACACTAGTTTTTGTTTTTGTTTTTGTCTTTTTTCTTTCTCCAACATGCTATACACTGAAGGAATCATCACATTTCTATCTTGGCTTTTAATCAAAAAATAAGGGAAGGTGCCTTATGTGGGGCACATTTTTACCAGAAACAGTGGGTGTCAGGGAAAAGAATGCAAGAGAGTGAGGAAGCAAAGGGAGTCTCTGATTGGTGGAAAAAAGGTGAACGCTGGGAGTCTGAAGATGTCTCTGGAAAAAAGTGAAGCGCAGCAAAAGGAGGAAGGCAACGAGGCCAGAAAAGCCAAGAGAGTCCTCAGAATAGTCTCACCTATTTGATCGTTTTTGCCAAACCCCCAAATGGGAGGAGGACCAATACGACCAGCTTATTAATTGACAATCCCACAAATCTTACAAGAGAATGAGAAAGTTACTGCAAGGATGAGTTAAGAAAAGCACATTAAATTCTGCTCTGGTGCTCCTCCCTTCAATTACACATCTCTTGATCTCTTATCCTGATTATGTCTCACAGCACATGTGTCATCCACAGTGATGATTCCCCAACGCTCTCCTGTCACTTGCTCCAGCAGCGCTGACCCCAGTGTTCTTGCCCAACATGGCTTGCACTGATTGTTCTGTTAGCACCCAGCTCTCATCTGGCACTAGAATATGCTTGTCCAGTTACAGGTGTTTGCTCTGACTTTGAACGATGTTCCCTAGATCAAGGCCCTCAAGCAAGGAACTAACCAAAAGCACAGACAACAGACTCTGCACCCCAAACCACTTTCACGGTTGTTTTTCTCCTACCTAAAGCCCAGACTCTCAAGTAGCCCATCCCTTTCCGGTTCTGAGGTAGTCCTGCCTGCCTTTCCGCATGGAATCTAGGCTGGGGAAAACAGACATCGGCCTACTTCCGCCTTCATCAATCATTTGCCTCCACCAAGCTGCTGAAGTAGATTTAGTAGTCACTAGGAACAGAAGAGAACTGCATAAAATAAGCTTTCACCAAAAAAGCCAACTTACTTTATTAATTTTAATTACAAAACTCTCCACTAACAGAAGTTCAATGAAGCATTTCAGCCCACTATATAATACCTTAGAGATAAACATCGGAGACAAGACTAGGAGCCCAAAATGCATGGGCGGGGTGGAGGTAGAGAAATATGAATACAAAAGTATTTTTAGATTTCAGTCCAGTTGCTCAGCGCATTTGAAATGAAATGAGCATTAGAGAGAGAGCAACACCTGCAGACAAAGGCGCCAAAGACAACACATTTCCTAGAAGATACAATGAAATGCTACAAGAGATGAAAAGCTACAAGACCACAAATTAATTTTTGATTAAGAAAAGGGGCAGAATTTAAGAAAAAAACATTGCAGGGGTCAGAAGGCAAAGAGGCTTGAAGCAAGAACAGTGTGTCTGGATATTCAGTGTGTGGTGGGGCATCTGCGCCTCCCTGCCCACTGCACACTTCCAGGAAACCCTGGCAGAGTTTCGCTTTAATGAGATTGTGATTTCCATCAGCCCAGCCTGACCGGCCTTAGATGTAACCGGTATGGTTTTATCAGTGGGAGTCAGGCTGCTATAGCTACTATCAACCTCAGGAGCCCTGAGGTTCGAAACAGGTGTATTTTGTGGTAACACCTCTGCGGTTATCACATTCTCTTATTCCACTAGCTCAAGATTCTGGAATTGGGTTTTAACTGCAGGCAATGATGACGGCTTGGGTGCAGGAATTCAATTTTTTCTCCCAATGTGTGGTAGATTTAAAAGACCCATGCGGAATGTTTTAAAACTTGAGGGACTGTGTTATATGGAATAGAAGTTTTAAAAGGGTTAAGAAGGCAACAAAGTACCCGCTGTGATGATTCGTGCTCTCTCTATTCTTCAACCTTCAGTCAAGCTCCTTGATAAAAATGGTTAAAAGGAAGGAGGGTGGACAAACAGGGCATGGAAGAGATGCAGGAGGTAACCCCACACGTGGCATAACCTCAGGGACACTGCTTGGTCTCGTCTCTCAAAGAGTTCCCATTTCAACCTGGCACCACATCTGAAATTCCACCTTGAGCTCTGTCCCTCCAAACACCGGAGGCCCTTACGAACACCAGAGCCCTAATGAAAATCAGGACAGGGGAAACAGAAATTTGCTAGAAACGAGCCCTGAAGAAAGATGTACGGGATTCATTTTAGGATGAAGAAAATGGTACAAGCTTACAGTTAACCAGCGAAAGGATCTTGAAATGGGCCCTTTAGGGTATAGAGGCGAGAAAATATAATATAGTATGCAAAAGATCGTAGAAACCTTGAAAAGCCTCCAGTCTAACTCTGATTTTGTGCACAAGCACCAGTGGGGTCACTCAGGCTCCCTCCACAGCATGTCAAGGAGTCTCACAGGGGCTTCAGCATCGGCGTTTCATTTTTCAAGTTGAAAAGGAAGAGGAAAGGTAGAACAGGTGTGGGTCCTTCACTCTACGCCTGAATGCACACACATCTGCTCCAGGACTGGATCCTCCACCAGAATTTTTTTCTCTTTCATTAGGGACATTAATGGAGTAATCGGCAAAATTCAGTAGGGTCTGTAGATTTGGGAACAGGATAGTACTCATGTGAATTTACTGATTTGAACCATTGTGCTGTCATTATGTAGGAGGGACACCCAAACCGCCCCATACACAGCCTACTCTGGAAAACCAACATCCTTTTTAATCTTAGTAAAACAGAGGGCAAAAAAAAAATACAAAAACAAAAACAAAAAAAAACTTGAGGAAAGAATGAAATACAGACTCTCATCATAACTTAGCTTTACTTTTCATCATCTAAATTGCCTCGTTCCCTCATTAATTAATTGAATCCTGAGCAACAAAGCTCAATAAGTCTTCTGTTAGTCTCTTAATTCTAATACTTGATAATTATATAAGACATGACCAATCTCAAGCTAGTTTCACTTTTATCATTGAATTTAATCTTCACTAATATCTTTATATTTGCTTATTGATTAAACCCTCTTCCAAAAAAACTGAGGCATCTGAAGGGGGTATATTATTATCCCTAGCTTCTTGATAAATAACGAAAAATGTTTCTGGTATGCCTTCTAGAGGAATTCTCACACAGGTCCACGAGGGGACATGCACAAGGATGCTCACTGCAGCAAGGTGGGCGGGGCAGAGAGCAGGAGGCCATGTGCATGTCCATCATCAGAGGGTGTCAGATAAAATGTGGTGGACACTCACCACAGGCAAAGTTAGAAATAATGGACCAGATGCTACACAGTGATGGATCTTAAAAACACAACAGAGTGCAAAGTCACAAATGGAATAAGATACAGGATGTGATGCCAGCAAGTCTAAAAGGAGCTCCATGGCATTCACATAAACATGTTGGTTAAATGTTTCATAGGATATTACACTCCTAATTGGCAAAAGAAAATAGGAAGGAGAAAGGGATAAATGAAGAAACACTTGGATAAAAAGGATAGATGGATGGTGGATAAATGGATGGATTTAAAGAAGGATAGCAATGGGAGACACAAACACACACACCCTGGAGAGTACTTATTTGTAAAGACAGAACTGCCCACTGGGAGGTCTTACCTGAGGCCCCTGGCTTGTGGCTGGGCTGGCCCACCTGGTGCACACTCTGCTGTAACAAGCTGAGGCACTCCCCGAGGCAGCTGAGGGTAGCAGCAGAGGTAGCTTTCAGGAGCAGCAGATCCTGGTCCAAGGCAGTGAGGGGGCCAGAACCTGGCAGAGACTCAATGGCGTGCACAAGGTTCTTCTGCTGTCCTTCCACCTGGTTCATCATCTACAAAATGGGAAGAGAGCAAGGAGGTGAGGGTCAGAAGTTTTCCTTTTAACAAGTGTGGGAGCCAGCACTTAAACCATGAGACTGGAGAAAAGTTAGAGCAAAGTGGTGAGAGAAACCATCATCACCCAGACTACAGGTGACGTGAGAGTCGGCTCAGAGGGTGCCAAGTACAAGTTAGTCCTTTGACGATCCAGGCCTAGATGAAAGCTGTCCAGCTAAACCTATCCAAAGGCACACATCTGCAGCTCTGATCACAGAAGAGTTTTAGAACTTTAGAGCTACAAGTGACCATTAGGGCCATCTTGGTGTATCATTTTATAGCTCTTCTGAAGATAAGTCAATAATAAATACATTAAAGGTAGAAGTCCTTATGACCATCTTTAAGGTCCTTTTAGTATGAAATGTTATCTGAGAGACTGGATGAACCCTGGCTTAGCCTCAGAGCAAGGTTAATTCCTTGCTTCTCCTCCAGCTCCAATTCCTAACTCCTTGGAAGTCTTTTTGAAGTTCAAGAAATAGAAGTGAAATCTAGAGCTGGTGATTTGTAGGAGTGAGATCAGAATGAAGCCAGCACTGAATTATTCCACCCCCCCAAGATGCTAAATAGGATGTGACTTTCTTAACACCATGTAAGATGCCAGGAGGAAGGAAAACCCAGGAATTCTAAAGCCAGCCCTATTCCACAGCTGAAGCTATGACAACCCAAAATAGCTTGTTTTGTGGCCTGGCTTCAATTCATAAGCAGTAGTCTGTTTCTTTGAATTGACAAATCAAGGAGAACGGAACTCAAGAACTAGAAAAAGACTTTACTGGTTATCTTGTGGAGTTCATCTCTTCATCCTCTCATTTTTTACAATTTATCTCACTGAACAAGATGATGTAGATAAAGTGCACCGCTAGCAAACAAACAGTCATTCTGGAAAATGGAGGAGGTGAAGCGACTCCACGAGGTCCCAAGGCAGGTCAGCATCAGGGGCAGGAACCAACTCCTGGTCTCTAGACTCCAATCCACTGTTCTTTAAGCTTCTGCAGCAAAGCTGTCCTTAATTTGAAGCAATATCTCCTGCTTTGTCATTATCAACCCCACAGGGTCCTTGTTATCATCATGATGTCACCAGCTGAGGAGACGCAATAATTCTTTAAGGACCACTGGACTTGGACACAAAACTCATTCCTTGCTCAGCCTTATATTTCTATTTCCTTTTGAGAACAAATACCTGCTATTTTCTAGCATCCTGTGTAATCATCTGCTAAAAAAGAAACACACACACACACACACACACACAAACCCATCTCACCCATTGCAATCCTGCTTACCAAAATAGGCGACATTACTTCAAAAAGATTTTAAGTCAATGTCAGACATACTGCACAGACGTGGTGGTCTGTCGCATTCTCACCTTAATGTGCACCCCCACCCTTTGGCCGTGCACATTATTTTTTGCAGATGATAGAGGTTATACCTAGCCATTCTAGCTCCTAAACAGTATCTGAGGCATAACAGGGGCTCAATAAGTATTCATTTCTCCTTTAGTTCTTTGCTGTAAAATCACCTTCTTAGGAAAGCTTCCCAAACCGCATAATTTAAAATTGCATCTCCAGCCCAACTCTTGGCAATTCTGTCTTCCTTATCAACTTTTTTCTCTCTAGCATTTACCACCTTCCAACCTAACTTGTGATTTACTTATTATGTTCATTCGTGCTGGTGTGAAAGCAGGGATTACATTTGTGCTGTTCAGTAATAGATTCCAAGTACAGTAAATATCTGTTGAATGAATGAATGAGTCCCCAGTCTCACTCCCCTGTCACTCAGGTGCAAGAGACCTTTTAAAGGTGCATTTATGAAACAAAAGTCTAAAGAAATTATTATGCTCGACTAGTATAATATGACTGAAGATTTAGTAAAGAATAACACCTCCATTATCAGTGTAGGTTGGCCAAGAAATACTGCCAACTGATTAAACTTCGAAGAAGATAAAATGTTTATGTATTCTTTGACAGTCAACTATATGGAGAGCTGCTAAGAGCTAGGGAGAAATAGATTTCAAACTATTTGTCGTAGTCAGCATTTCTGTAAATTCCGACCATAAAATCTTGTCTTAGAAAAATGATGTGTTGAAGGGAAGAAGAACATATAATGATGAGACGTATAATACATGATGTTCTTAACTATTATGGATGATGTAAAATGCTTAAGAGAAAAGGTAAGTAAAATTAAACCATTAACTATGTGGAATGCACTTGTTTTTAATCAACAAAAAAGAACTATATTCCAATTATATTGTATAGCACAGATACTTGTTATTTCACAAGCATATAATATTATGTAAATCTCAGGTAATAAAAACACAAAATTGAGTCACAGAATCTTCACTCTAACACAACAGAGGCACACGCCCAGAGACGGAATCCAAATATCTGCTCTCTGAAAAGTATTCACCAGTATTTACTGAGAGCCTGTTGGCAATGCCAAAGGCAGGATGGCCCTGCTGGAGGGGGCATTTGAACAGGCAGTGGGTAGATCTGACAGTTATGATCTCTGAGAACTACTGGCACTGAGAGGGAGGGGCATCAGGAGTGCTAAATACCCCTCGAGTCTGGGCACAGTCCCATACAACAAAAATTTTGCTGCTCAAAACGCCAAAAGCACCCCTTTCAGTAACCCTGTCCTAGAAACATATCAATAACCCAGCTCTTGATGATTTAAACATCTTTCTTGGCAAACTGAGGACTAAAAATGAAACAAGCCCAGCACAGGGCTCGACACACAGCAGAACGAGTCCTGTTGATTCATTTTCTGCTCTTTTACCATGATGTGCTGTGAAAAGGAACTCTAGTCTTTAATGACACAACCGATGCCTATCTTCACTTTATTTTAGCTTCAACGGGCTCCAAAAGGAATGGAAGGAACCCTAACAGAGGCAGGATGCCCAGCCTCGGAGCTGTGTATCATGGTTATTAACGTGCTGACGTTTCTAAGACCGGGAGGCACTGATGAAGAATCTTCATCAGACTTTGGAAGAACAAGTTTTGGCTATTTCCATATCTAGTTTCAGTTAAGGGCACATATGAGAAGATGACTGTGGCACTGAAAAGCTGTATGCAGCAAGAATACCAACAGCAGATTCTTAAAGCGGCTCCCTCTCCCCTTCCAGGTTCCCACAAGGGATCAACGGAGGAACAAAGCACAACCATTGATAAGCAGAAGCGCCCACTGCTACCAGCCTTTGAAAGTGGTGAACCACTTACTTTAATTACATAAGTTTCAAATCAGAGCTCTCAATACCTCTTCCGAAGCACATTAGCATTAATCATCTGCAGTGTTTAAAAACAAAACAAAAAAAACACACACATTTAATTTCTTTCTGGCATTTGGCTTCCACCATCAGGGACATCACCATCCTGTACTGCAGGGTGCAAAACGGGGCCCCAGATGAAGTTTCAGAGAGCCACCTCCTGAAAATATCAACTCTGAGGTTATAAAATCGACTACATGTAGGTCAGGTTGAACTTCACAGATAAGCAAACTTCACAGGGAGGTGAAAATTCCATGGCCCATTTCTCTAGCGCCAACAATGGCATGTGCATTACAAAATCAAATCGTAGGAGATAATGCTAATAAAATAAAATCAGTGGCTGCAGATTTTATTACTTTATTTAAATGAAGCGGAAACCAAGATGCAGAGACCCAAACCCAATGTCATCCAGCTCAACAGGCTTGGATCTGGCTAAAGAAAGAACTGAAGGGGGCAGCAAGAGACGGGGGCTTGACTGCTTCTGACTGCTGAGCTGCAAACCTTGCAGCAAGTTTGAGAAGCACCTGAAAAGGCCCAGTCTTGACAGGCCAGATATCAATGAACATTAGCTCAGTCACTCATATATCAATAATCAAAGGATGAGCACCAAGCACTTTCTGAACACAGATTCCTTGTCCAAGTAACCAGCGTTGATAAAGTAACCAGTGTTGCTTTATCTTGGTTGGCAGAGGCTCTTGAGCATACAGATTCTTCAGAACCAACAGTGACTCAATCTGTCTGGGAGAGAAGTAGACAAAACAATTCGATGCCAGCTTCGAGGTGGCCTTGATTTGGCATTTCTCCTCGGCCTGGTGGAATTCCAAAGCCCCTTTTAAGTCTCCCTTCTGAGTCAGGGATCGGTCCTTGGCTAAGTTGGGCACTTTTTCACTTGGCCAAAGTCCTCACCTAAGCTTGAAAGCCATGCTTCAAGGATCTTTACAACCAACACACGCGTGCACGTGCACATACATGCGCGCGCGCACGTACACACGCACACACACACACACACGCACACCCTTACTGTCTCCATTAACACAGACTTACTATCCCACTACCCTTGATAGTAATACTTTAATATCCCAGAAATGGTTTGCTAGCTCATTACAAAAACTCCCTGAAACATCCATGTAATGGAAACCATCAACACACAGTTTGCACTCTAAAATTCTTTGAATGCCCTATCTCATTGTCTCTACCAATCCTGTAAATTGACCTTTACCTAATTCCAATCAAGTCCCTGTACTGTAAACAAAACTTGAAATTCTCAAATTCTGACCTTGCCCGCCCCTCTCGCAGACGTTGCCAACGCCCCACGGAGGTGGTGGTCCCCTTACAAGGGTGAAACGCGACAGCTGACATTCCGATCTCCAAAGCCTCTCTCCCAGAGGTGGTGGTCCCCTTACAAGGGTGAAACGCGAAGTCCTTCCCAACAGACAGCTGACATTCCGATCTCCAAAGCCTCTCTCCCCATTTCTGTGTTGGGACACAGTTAGTCTCGGCCATACACCTAAACAATTTCTTCTCCTTGCTGACTTTCCTACCTGACATTCAGGCGGCTGCCTGTACTTCCCGGGTTCTATCTCTTTTTCCACCTTTTGGCATACTATCTACTTGGAATGATAACCTACCAAGGGTTTCCTTTAGACAGGATCCCTGGTCCCCTTGGGACACTGCTCTCTGTACTCCCAAATGCAATGCTGTCCTAAACACATTATAGACTCCTGGCTGTCTGTTAAGGCTGATTAGGTGAATGGAGAAAGAAAACCCCATCTAGTGGACAGATCTCCAAATCCACACCTCTCTAAGGCTAAGAGAGTGTCACTGGCAATAAGGAACAAATATGAGCCGGAGGAAATGGGGTCCACTTCCAATGGGGAGAGACTGCTGGCCATACAGATGAGGTTACAAACGCCGAAGAGGAATAAAGTGAAAAAGCACAGGAAGAGAGCAGAGAAACCAATGTAAGGAACATAATAGTCTATACTTTAAACCAAAGGAAACAAAAAAAAGATGTGCAAAAAAATTGAACATTGTCATTGATTACCTTACTGCAGGGATGAGCAAATTTCTGTAATAGGCCAGATAGTAAATATCTAAGGTTTTGCAAACCAGTGGGTTGGTCTCTGTGACAACTGCTAAACTCTGCTACTGTAGCTTGCAAGCGGTCAGCGCAGGTGCAACAAATGAGGGTGGCTGTGTCCCAATAAAACCAACAGGTGACTCGGCTCCGTTTTGGTGTCAGATAATTATTTTTTTCTCATTCGAGTTATACTTTTATTGATTCCCAGTATGACCAGTGATTTCCTGTTGTATGCTAGACATTTTGGCTATCATGTTAAGAGACTCTAAGTCCAATTTGATTTTTTTTTTCCAGGAGGAAACCATATGTTTAGGTTTTTAGCACACAGACTGTAGCCTACTTTTGCAGCCTGTGGTTTCAATGACAACCTAATTTCAGAGTTTTTGTGGTGCTATTTAGATCTGCTTGGTATATCTCCTGCATGAGGGGCTCCACTGGTCCCTGCTGGTGCTGTCCGAGAAGACAGAAGGAGAGTCCCCAGACCCGGCTGGCTGGTGTCGCCAGGTGGGAGAAGGGTGAGACCCCAGACAGGTGCCTGTTCTGGCAGAATTCCCCATCTTCAACTTTGGGTCAGGGAGGGGAGTCTCAGGCCTGAAGTCATCTTTATGCCTCCAGACAAAAAAGTGTGTTTTTTCAAAGGTACGTAAGTGCAGAATGTCATCTCCGCTTCCAAGTTGAAGACTGCCTCATAAGCAGATCTAACTGATTAGACAGAAAGTTGCTAAGCACCGCCCATTAATCTTTTTGGTAAGAGAATTCACTCTTCCTTTTAAAAAATGGAAAACAGAGAAGCATTCATCATTTCTAGATGTTTACCTGCTTTCTGGCTTCACGCTCGCTTTGCTTTGGACTTCATGGTGTCATTACTGAGGCAGACCATTATGGAATGACTTAAGCCATAACTTCTGAGTTCTCTGTCCACTGCCACTCCCAGCCCTGAGAGACAGGAGAGGCTAATGGCACGTTTAAATTCAACATTTAGATTCCTGGCCTTTACCATATGAGATGAAGGGGACAGAAATGAAATAAAAGAGTGGCTGAAAGGCCAATCAGAAATGAAAGACATCCAAAGTCTGTTCTGAGTACCACAAAGATGTGTCAGTGCTATTAATAAATGAGCCCATGCTGTCAAGGGCAAAAGGCCAAGGCAAGATTCTGAACTGCACACACACGCGCATACACAGTACCAAAAAACGCTTTCTAAAGATGTGGGGATGAGTCTACTCCATTTTTTAAAAACAGATTCCTTTCTGTCACATCTTCGCCTTTGGCTTTTCTGCCATTGTGCCTTTGGCTTTTCTGCCATTGTTTCCTTACCACCCTCAATTACAACTCCACGCTGCACCAATATGAAGTGCAAAATTTTATCTTTACAAACTCCTAGGAAGCAAACCCATATTGAGGTGCTTGAGAAATCTGAGACAATAGCATTCGCAGCTAAGTGAATCTTATGAGTCCATCAAGTCTGTCTCCTTCATTTTGCAGGCAGGAAATCTCAATTTAGAGAGGCCAGGTGCCCTTGCTGAGGTCACACAGCTCTGCTTGTAGCGGTGGTCCTTGTGCACCACTTCGGAGAAGACACGAAGCTGTGTACCTCCTCTTTCTCATATTCTGGAAGCAAAATACTATCTCCTGCCTCAGAAAACAACTACGGTAAAGTTTCTACCACCATCCCTCACCCCACCCTTTCTCACCACTTAGAGTCAACTAGTTTTTGTCAGATTACAGAAGGCTGGCTCTCTCCACTGACCACCCTCCCAACAAAATTAGACGGTAAAAACACCCAATGAAGAAGGAAGTAAAAATTACCTGTTACCCCACTTCCTAGAAATAAGCACTGTTGACCTCTGGTATTATTCTGACGCTTCTAATTTATATATACATGTAAACAGTTTATATTATTTAAAAAGGATCGCCCCTTATGTGTAATTCTGTAAACTTGTATCACTTAAAATGGTTCATCTCTGAGGCCTAGGATTTACTTCAAAATAATCCAGTGGGGGTGGGGAGTAAGGATGAAACGATACTGGTTTTGGGGAGATATTAAAGCTGTTGATGGTGACATGGGGGGTTCAACATTATCTTCTCTAGTGTTTTTACAGATTTTTTTTTAATTTGGGGAAAATACAGTGGTATGGATTAACTGTGCCCCCCCAAATTCATGTCGATCTTAACTCCCAGTGCCTCACATGTAACCTTATTTGCAAGCTCTTTACAGAGTCAATCAAGTTAAACTAAGGTCAGTAGAGTGAGCCTTAATTCATTATGACTGAGGTCCTTATCAAAATAGGAAATTTGGACCCAGACACACATAGAGGGCAGATGAGGGAAGCCACAAGACAAGATGACCATCCATAAGCCAAGGATAGAGACCTGGAAGAGATCCTTCCCTCACGGCCCTCAGAAGGAACCAGTCATGCTGATGCCTTGACCTAGGACTTCCGGCCTCCAGAAATGTGAGACAATACATTTCCGTTATTTAATCTTCCTGTGGTATTTCATTACTGCTGCCCTAGAAAACTAATACACACATTGGAGACATCTTTCTCCATCGTTACCCTCGGGGCTTATTTTAATGAACAAGAGCTTTTAACTCCAAGCCGAGGAGACCCTGGCTGTGGAGCAAAAGCTTCTTCAGTGCAATCTCGCCATCCCTTCTTCTCAGCACCGTGTTTGCTAAGGAAGAACTGAGGTGGAGAATGCATTTTCAGAATTACATAACAAGATGCCTATGCGAAGGTTAAAAATTATTTTTTAATTCTGTGTCTCAGTACTGAATTTTAACACGTTGGTAACAAGGGACATAAGATGCAAAAGGAGTAATCTCTTGTTCTCAAAGAAAATACCACAGGCCAACGGAAGGGTTTGAGAGGAAGGTACGGGAGCACTAAATAATCGCCTTACTCATTACTCATTTATCTGCACCCTGTGTCCCACACTCAGACCTGAAGGGGGCGCTGAACAGAGATGAAGGCAGTCATTCAAGGTTAGCGGCGACACCCTGCCTCCCCCGCCCCTCCACCCGACACCATGCCTGCAGCCAGGGCTTCTAGAGATGTTCCATTCGGGGGTCTAATCTGCTTTGCTTCCCTTAAGAATATCTTTCATCCCTTTATTTTGGTACAAAAGTAATACTTTTCACAGGAAGATAATCGAAAAGAAGAAAAAATACTCATAACGCATTCCACGCCGGAGAAAATGAATGTTAAAATCTTGGTGTATATACACTTACATTTTTATGCACAGATACGTACTTTTACTTTTTATGAAAATGGTTGCGCATCATGCTTGTAACCTTTTTATTATTCCATACACCATGTCGATAAATTTTGACAATACTATGTAATATACTGCAGATCACTCTATCACATAAATGTGCCACAATTTACTGCCCAATTTCCACTGCTGGACATTACAATAAAGTCTAACTTTCTTCTCTGTGACAAATTACAATTCAACAAACTTCTCTGAAGCTAAATCTCAGCCTACATTTATAACAGTTTTCTTAAAATAAATTCCTAGAAGAGAAATTGCTTTAACATTAATTTTAAAGCTTTTGATAAATACTGCCAGCTCGCCATGGACAAAATTATACCGATTTGTATTCCCTTGGTGCTGTGGGAGCTATCCTCTTTCTTATCACTCTCTAAAATCACTTTTCTTAACCAATTTTATAGGCAAAAAAAACAAAACCAGCATTTCATTGTTTTAATTCATTGCCCATATTCCTGAAATAACATGGGATAAAGAAAGGTTAAGGAGCTTCCATATCCAGCAACAAATAAACAAGCCCTAGAGATCTGATGCACAGTATAATGAATACAGACAATACTGTACTATAATCATCAAACTGGCTAGGAGACTAGAACTTAATTATTCCGACCAGTAAAAAAGGAAGATAATTATGTAATGTGACAGCGGTGCTAAATATCGTTACAATGGCAATCATATTACACCACAGAAATGTAGCAAGTTAACATGCTGTACATCTTAAATGTACACAATGTTATATGTCCAATATATTCAATAAAAAAGAAGTTTCCATATCCAGTAAAGAAAATATAAGGGAATAAAACTAAAGGGAGTCCAGAGAGTGTGTTTCC
>NW_006431210.1:6251979-6266990 GCF_000325575.1 Pteropus alecto
GTGCAAGATGGTCCCAGGTAACAGAAGGGAAAGCTAAAGTCCTGAGGAAAGAGAGGGGAGGGACTATTGGGAGAACCACATGTATCCAGAAAGCTCTTGAAGAAGCCACAGTTCTATCATAAAAGGGACAACAGAACAATGGGAAACAGTTGCTAAGGTCCCCACACCCTCACCATGCCTGAGGGAGCGCTGCTACCTGGACCCTGTCCAACTGCCTAGTTATTCTGTCCCTAGAACCCACTAGGTAAGGGAAGGGCATTTGTCCGCCTTCACCAATCCCCTCCAAGGCTCTGTGCCTGATTTAAGCCAGCACTGAGCTTCAGAGAACAGCAGAAAGCAGCCCTATGCTCTCCCTACACTTCCCTGTCTCTTCTCACTCTCTTCATTTACCTCCGGTATAAAAAGCCTTACCATCAACAGCCATGTACATGAATAATAGAAGCAGGGCTCTTTCACATCTGGGGGGAGGGGGAGCACTACAGTTTACAAAAGTGTTTTCGTATTCATAATCTCTCATCCTCCCAGCTGTGCCCTGGCCACAAGGCAGGGCTGGTTGATGTGATTCTCCTTTTACACAAACAACCCTGGGGCTCAAATCATAATCCATGGAAGTGGAGAAGTCAGGACTGAGGTCTGCTGTTCTGGATCCAAACTTCTCTGCCCCTTTTTTCAGGAGGCACACAGAACAACACTGCACTACAATTTGTGATCACAGCTCACATGTGCATGTGCACAGACACACACACACACACACACACACACACGGAATCTGATGCTCACCTAGGATGACCTTCCACTTAAAAAGAAGTAGACACTTGGGAGCGAGTTGTTGTATCCACTTGGAGTAATTCATTCACCCCAAAATGAATGAATGAACAGGTTAGACCACAAACTCTTCCTGGGTAAAATCTCAAGAAAATATGATTCATCAAAAAAAACCTGAATAATAAAGGGTAAGGATTTGTTGTGCACACGATGTAGAAGACCAGGTTTTCCTCTTGCAAAATGTACATTTACCAACCAAAGATCAGCGGATATGGAATCAACCCATTTTCTTGATCCTGCTTCACTGTTGTTCACTTGTATTCCACACACATGCTCAGTCTATCTCAAAGAACCTCTAAGTTTCTTAGATATTTAATCTCCATTTTGGGAAATTCTTTTAGTTTGGAGGGAGAGAGTGTTGTTTCTAAGAATTCCTGAAGAAAACACACCGACACATCTATATTCTAACTTCAACTTGGTAGCATATATGAATCTCAAACTGGGCCTTTGCTCTACTTTGTAGATGCCTGCTAATCTCTTTTAAAACTTCTTGTTTTTAGTTCAAACACCTACCCAAAGTAGCAGACAAGACTATAACAGCATAGTTCTCTTTTCCAGCTAAAGTTAATCTCACTAGTGCCAATTATTTTCAGTAAAGAAATGCATCTCCAAAGGGCACTTAAAAGAGAGGAAAAAATTTGGACGAGAACGTCATGCCTCCAGAAGAATCCTTTATAGAGTTTGAGTCTTGGCAAATGAAACTCTGGAGAGACAAGTGCATTTATCAAGAATCTGCTTCATTAATCTGAAAATGAAAATTATGTTAAGGGATAAGCCACCAGTAATTAATATTTATTGTATCCCCAGTGGGTAAATGACACTGCACTCAACATTCTACAGAAGAAAACACAACTCCTACACACAAACTGCTTCGAATCTAATCCTCGAGGTGCTCAAATATGACATAGAATAATAATGTGTAATGAACTGTGCTTTTGCAAAAGAGCTAACCACCATTGCAGATGCCTGCATTTGAAACTGTTTTCCAACAGTAAAAATGAACCAGCCTGGATCCTTCCCGCTCCTTCTCCACACTTCCTCATGACTCTGGCATATACTTTTTAAGAAAGTCAGTATAAGGGTGTGTAGTCTGTGACCACTATTCATAGAAATATACACTCAAAAGGAACTTACTATAATTAGTTCCAAACCTTATCTACCTTCAAGACTCAGCACACTGAATCAATCAATTAATCTTGTGCCATACGGTGAATGCTTTATGGGAAGAGCCCATGGGAACTTATCCATCAAAAGACTCCTCAGAGGAGATGCGGGACATGTGTGTGTTGGGTGGATGGATGAACTGTGGTATTTAATCCAATTTAGGATTCTATTATTCATTAGATATAAGGATGCACACTATTTACAAATACTTTAAAAACTCATTTCACGAGATTTGCATGTCAACTGGCACATCAGTCAATACTTTTATCTGAAACAATTAGTCAAATAATGAGATATTCCCTAAACTCAATGCTACTGTGGCGTGAATGCCAGGGTTACACAGCTTCCTGTCAGAAGGTTCTGGGAGTATACTAACTTCTTATAAATGCTTATAATAAACACCCAAATTCAACGGAGCCCAGACCACCCTATCTCTTTTTTCTTTCATTTGTAGTACTGTCTCATAATGCAAAGTCAAGAAAGTCCACCAGCTGAGAAGGAATTTAAGAGACAAGGGCTCAACCCAAAGTCCTCTCTTAGCTTATACCTTTGCTAATGATTTCTAAAGTCTAGAAATCAACCCCATTAGCTGTGTTATCTATTTTCCCATATTACATTCACGAGTCTATGCAGCTGTGATGAAAACAATTCTCTTTTTTCATGAGAATTCTTCTCTTCCTGTGACCATCGCCAAACCTGAGAGAGGAAAAGAAAACATCTGGCCCTGGCGATGACCTTGGAAAGTATGGGATATGAAAAGAGAATTGTGTGTAATTCTCACAAACAGTGGCTTGTATAGCTTGTCCCTGACTTCTCATGAAAACAATATGTACTTGGGCAACTTTGCACTTCTTGATTTTCTCTCAAGTTACATCTTGCCAGCAAACTTTTCCTTTTCGTCCTTCATGGTGGAAGTCCTACTAGGTAGATGTCCAATGCCCAGCTCAGGGCCATGCTTCTCCATGAAGCTCTTCCCATTTCCCTATCAGAAGTTACCAGACACCAAGCCCATCTCTCCGAGTCCTGCCATGAGCACTCACTTTTCTTCCTTTAAGGTCCTGAAGTCTGGGGAGGCAGCCCTATACCCACGATTCCTTAGCACCTGGCTAGCACAGGGTGGGATACTTAAGTTTTTAATGAACCACTAACTGCACCCTTCAGGCTCCGGGTTACTCTTCGGTCTTCAGATTTGTTCTTTCCCAGTGAAGATGCTCAGTAGCATCGTTTTGGTTAATCCAGGCACGTACAGAAGGAAAATGCACTTTCTCCTTCAGTTCAAAATACTTAGAAATGACTAACTCCCTTTAGACTTATCTGTGTACTGTTAATTCGCCATCTTTAAACGATGAACCATTTAGAGAATGTGAAATATTAGCTATCCTTTCAGATATTTTGTCATGTTTCCCAACTGCAAAATAAACAAGTGCTGTGATTCTTTCCACGATTATGATGTAAATACATATTTCACTCCAGGGATAAGTTGGCTTTATTTTCATGTAAATTTAGTAGCGATAAAAGGTAACACTCAGCAGGAGGAAATGCTCACTGGCTCCCTTCAAAGGTCCCTGACTGTGTGTTACTCTCTACCCCAACTCCGAGGCATCAAAAAACAAAAACAAAATATAAACCATGTATCTAAGAAACGCAATTCCTCTACTAAAAAAAAAAAAATTAAAATACTACTTCACACTGAAATATATGCTAGATTTTAATAAAGCTGAATTTACTTTAAGAACAATTTCCTCAGCTTTCACACTAGGTAAGTATTCTTTCAAGGGCTCTATTGCTCTGAAAAGCCTGGTTAACCTGAAGATCAAGGACCAATTTTACCCACTCCCGTGCTGCCCCCTGCTGACTAAAGGATGGGAACCCTTGCCAGACACTACCCTCTCCTGAGAAAATGGCAGCTGTAGACAAAAGAAGCCCAATGGCCTACTGGGTGCCTGAGGTCACCCCACTCACAGCTGGCCCCTCCACGTCCACCCTCTGGTCACCTCTGTACAACAGGAGGAACGAGGGCCGAACATCACTTTGCTTGACCTTAGCCAGGAACGTTTGTACATTAGCAACAAATTTTTCCATGTTTTGCACATGTCTGCAAATGACCACAAAAGTGCCATGAGTATCAATCTGGTGAGTTACAGATAAATTTTAGCAAATAGGAGAATGTACAAATACAGAATCTGTGAATAATGAGGACTATATTTTTAAAATTCTTCGTCAGTCTCTTGATCTTTAGAACCTGTCTCACCTGCAAATTTAACATTTTCACACTGTACGTCTTTTGAAATATACATGTGAGCCAGCCAGCATTAGCCAAGAAGGCGTTAACGTTTTCCTGCCCCGGGTGACCGGACCTAGAATTTCTTTGGCTTTCACAACAATGCTGTCCACAATATTTTTTTAAATTGGTCACCTCACGAATCCACAAATTTAGCTACTTTTCCAGTTTCATCACGCGCTTGTAGATGTTACTTTAAGCATTTTCCAAAGTAGCCTCATATACAGATCAGCAAATTTCCTCTTCCTTTTTTTGAATATCCCTTATTTTTGCTTCATTAACATTGAGCTCACGGCCAGCAGCAGTACGACTCACACCTGAACAAGGATCATCTAACACACATTCTCCCTCAGGCTCATCACCTCTTGCGCTTGGAAACACTTGACAGCACTCCCACACTACACTTGGGGGCCCACTTAAAACAATGACATCACCAACAAAAAGCACAAACCAGCAAAAAATGTGGCACTAAATATATTGTGAAAAGGATACTTGTTTACAAAATGAGAAATGAAACAAGAAGGCAGAGTGTTGCCTTTTTCCACCTCAGCTGGGACATGCACATCAAGTGACTGGAATTTTTTGCAGCTCTGCAGGTGGTCTGTGAATGACAGCTAAGCATCTCAAGCATTGATTCTAAGGTTACACATAAATTTTAGCAAGCAAGAAAATTTGCAAATATAGAATCCATGAAAAACTAAGGATCAACTATATATATTTAAATTAAGGTATTTTTAAAGCCTAGAGCTATCAAATTAATAAACTCAAAATCAAAAGGGAAATGTATACTGTCATATGTGTGTGCACGCATGCAAATGTGTGGATGGTGATATGAAACCATTCCACTCTCTTCTCTTTGCACTAAATTATAGGCTTCTGATTACTGAGAAAAAAAAAAGAGACTTCTTATTCACCATTATCTTCACTTCAAAACAAGCAGCTTGACTTGACTCAATTATTTTAAAGTTCTGTGATGAATAGTAAATTGGAACAATCTTCCCCATCGCAGTTATTCAAGTTCAGAAAAATATACTCATAGACATGCCCCTAAGGCTTTAAAGGTATTGATTTTGATGTAGAATAAAGCTTCTCAAATACTTTTTTGGGGGTAAATTATTCTTTGGGCAGCCTTTACACAACAGATTTTTATTGGATTTTACAGTCCAACTGTCGTTTTAGATGCTAAATGATGTTCACCTATGGATTCCATTCAGCTACCTTTAAGTGGTGTCATTTTCTCCACAGTTCACAGAGGCAATGTTTTTTTTTAAGCTATTTAAAGTTTCTGGGAAGAAACACTGGGAACATGTCCTCAGCCTAGGCAGGTTTAAACTGGGCACTCTTCTAGGCAAGGGGGTTCAGCAACGAATGAACAATAAAAATCCCTGCCCACATGCGCTGCTGTTCCAAATAGAGGAAGATCGACTATAAGTGAACAAGAAAATGTGATGAGTATTTATAGAGAAAAAATTAGGGAAAAGAGCAAAAGATGGCGGGCAAGGAAATTGCAATTTTAAATAGGTGGGTGATCTAGGAGGGTGTCACTCAGACAACCTTTGAGCAAACATCTCAAGGAAATGAGAAGAAGCCACGCAGAGAGCCAAAGGAAGGATGTTCTAGGAAGGAGGGAGTGACAGGAATTGCAAAGGCCCTGTGGTGGGAGCAGGCCCGGCGTGGCCAACGAACATCAAGGCCAGTCGGACTTGAGTCGGATGGGGAGAAGAGATGGAGGAGGTGTAGAGAGGCAAAGAAAGGAGCTTCATGTGCAGGACTTTCCGACTGTTTGTAAGGTCTAGATTTCACTCTGTGTGAGAAGAGGGGTTAGAGGAATAGCTCAGAGATATTGCAGATTTGGGCCCAGAACAATGCAATAAAGTGAATGTTGCACTAATGCAAACAGCACACTAAAGTGAGTCACACAAATGTTTTGGTTTCCCAATGCATATAAAAGTTATGTTTACACTACACTGTACCCTATTAAGTGTGTAACAGCATTGTCTAAAAAAAAAACCCAATGTACATGCCTTAAAAAATACTTCATTGCTAAAAAATGCTAACCATCATCTGAGTCTGGTGGAGAAAGAGTATCAACTGACATTCTCAATGCAGGTTTAACACAAACCTTCAATTTGTAAAAAACACAATGTCTGCAAAATGCAATAAAGTGAATCGTAATAAAACAAGGTATGCCTGGTATTCGGTTTGGGGGGGATTATTTACTATCTTTTAAAATTTCAATATTCAGAAAAATTTAAAGAACAGAAACCCACATAACCACCACCAAGATTCAACAACTGTTAACATTTTGCCATATTTGCTTTATCTATGTGTATGCGTTTTTGTGTATCTCTCTCTCTCATACTTATTTTCTGAAAATTGAAATTAAGTTACAGATGCACTGATCCTCCGCCCCTGAATATTTCAGCAAGCATCTCCTAAAAGCCATGACATTCTTCTACTTGTCTATAATTCTACCATCTCACTTCTTAAAATTAAAAATAATTCCCTTACATTATCTAATACATAGTCCATATATCAGATGTCAACAAATGTCTAAAATGTTAAAGTCCACATGTAGAATTTGGTTTCTATGTTGCTGGAGTCTCCTTAGAACTACAAGGTCTCTGTCCATTTTTTTCTGTTTAAAGAGACAAGGCCTCTGGTCCCACATTCTGGATCCACATTCTGGATTTGCCTGATTGTTCCCTCATGGTGGTGTTTAACTTGTTTCTCTATCCCGTGTTTTCTGTAAACCAGAGGCGGGTCTAAAAGTTTAATTAGACTCGGACTGGGGAATATTTCACTAGTGTTGAGAACGTCATGTTGCAGCATATCAGTAGTCACAAGATGTCAAGCCGTCGCACTGTAGTGATGCTATGTGTGAACGATGAAATAAAGTGGGACCCGCCAGCGACCTTTCTCGAAATTATGTTTCACTCTGTAATTAGCAGGTAACCTTTGGTATCTTACCAATACACACACACGCACACACACACACACACACACTTTTGGCATCTTACCAATACACACACATACACACACACAGAGAGAAAAACCCACAAATATACCTTACAAGTACCCCATTCATAACGACCTTCACCTAATGGTGTTAGAGAAGGCCAAACCATAACCACTGGCTTGGCTCACCAACTGGACCGGGGCAATCGGAGGCTCCTCAGCCCCTCCCATGCTTTGAAGTGTGCATTCAGTGTGCCCTGCCTGCTCCCAGAAGCTGCTCTAAGGATATGGCCTTGAGACAGAAATGCGGTGTTGAGGCTCTGGGTACGAGACTGGGTACGAGACTGACTCCATTAAGGCCTCTATATAAACTTTTAAGATTAAGACTGGGTACGAGACTGACTCTATATAAACTTTTAAGATTTGGCGAGTGGATGCAGGAAACTACTTGCAAGATCCATGCTTCTTACTGGCGAGTGAATGCAGGAAACTACTTGCAAGATCCATGCTTCTTACACCTGCCGCCTATCAATCTGGGGTGGTCTGCCTTTTTCTTTGGTCTCTCCCTACGTGCCACATACTAGGGCCAGTCTCAGATTATACCTGGCCACGTTGCAACCCAACAAACGACTTGGCATTCCTTAATGGTCTTTACCTAAATCAATGATTTCTTTGGGGATTGCAAATGGTGATTTTCTAATTCTATCCTTCTTTCCACACGTGTTAGTGGACATTCTCCTTCCCCAACACCCACTACTTTTGTTTTCACACTCACTACAGACTCATGGATTAACTTTTTTATTCCAAATGTTATAAACTATTACCGCCAGGCTCTTCTTTGACACATACCCACAAGCCTTTGAGCACTTCCGTTTCAGGTACTATACAACGTCCCAGGCTTATTTTGTACTTTCCCTGTTCCAGACAGAATCAACCATTTCAGCAATGGCAGGTTCTGAATAAAGGAAACATCATCTGACTTTCTAAAAGGATCACTCCAGCTGCTGGACTGAGGACAGGGCTGAGCAAGGGCAGAAACAAGACCAGCAGCAAGCAGGCATGTGCTGCTAACAGTGCAGACAGTCCCAGGGGTCTGACTCTAGAAATATCTTAAAGGGGGAGACAGTGGGACATTCCTACAGTGCTGATGTAGAATATTTTTAAAAGTGGAATAAATGATGAACGACCTCAATGTTTGGAGTCTAAGCGACTGGAAAGATAGAATTCCCATTTACTAGCATTTGATGATTGAGGAGCAAGTTTTTGTTGTTGTTTGTGGGACAAAGGGAAGGGACGTGGAAGATGTTCAAAACTTCAATTTTGGAAACATGCATGTAGTTACTTCGAGATCTCTATTAGGCAACCAAGTAGAGACACCACAAGGCAGCTGGACGTATGAGCATTGGGGTGGTGAGCATATAAATTGTACTGACCCCCACAACTCTGGAAAATATCACCAAGGGAATGGATACAGATAGCGGAGAAATGTCAACATTCTAGAGACTGGAGACAGAAGAAAGAACAAGTAACAGAAACTAAGACGGGGGAGTGACGTGCGAGGTGTGAGGAAAGCATAAGAGAGTGGTGTCCTGTTCGCTGGGGGTCGGCAGCGTTTCCGGGGGAAGTGACCTGCTGGATCCCACAGCATTGACAGGGCAATGAAATGAGGACTGAGCACTAACCACTGAATTGTCAACCTGGAGATCACTGGGGATCTTGATGAGAACAGTGTCAGCAGAAACTGTGGAGAAAAAAGCCTTACTAGGTTTTAAAAAGACCAGAAACAATTAATACAGACAATTCTTTTGAGGTCAAGAGAGGGTTTGTTGTATAAGATGGGACAAATTATACCTTATTTCTACACTGATGGGAATGAAACGCAGAAATGCAGAAAGTAAGTCTCTTTGACATAAGGAGTATTTTAAACTGAAGGCAGCTGAGAAGCAGCAGACACTAGAAAAACTCTCTGCCTTCCCCCTCTTTACCAGGAAGGGCAAGACAAGTTTAAATCACCAGACACTCCAGACTTTAACTATCCTGAAATAGAGCTAGAGGAATTTACATAACAAATCCCAATAACTATCCCTTATCATGATTAGTTTCCTCCATGTATTTACCTTTCCACGTTTGTTGCCCTTAGAAGCTCAGAAGTCCTTTTCCTTTGTCTTGTTACTTCACTACGAAATGTATTTTTCTTTTGTTAAGATTCTATACGATCCTCAGTCCTAACCATGCCTTTGAGTTACTTACTTGTCATAGGTACTCCTGCAGAACACAGGCCTTAATCCAAACGTTTGTTCCTTTGTCTCCTGTTAATACCTTTTGTCAATCTAATTTATAGGGCTTCTGCCAGAGAATTTAGGAGGGTAGAAGAAAAAAATTAAGTGTTTCCTCTTTTAGAGGAATAACCCCATAAGATTGACATTATCAGAGACAGAAGGGAGGTGCCTGGAATGATGTTCTGGAGCAGGGGAGAAGGGGAGGTGAGGGATGGGGTGTAGGAGCGCAGGGACCGGCCTTAAATGGGAGAAGGTTCGAGGCAGGTGAGTGGGCACAAGTGGAGGGAGGCAACTGTTGGAAGTTCCTTTTCGTGGCTTTTATTTTCTCAGTGAAACAGAAAGGCATCACTTAAAAAATGGGGAAGAAAATGCTGGAGGTTTGAGAATTTACCAAGGTTGGAGTTTGCCAAGTGAGTGCAGCCAAGCAAGAAGGGTAAAGAGACTTGAGGGAGTATGCAAAGGATTCTTATCGTGATAGGCCAGAGAATCTCAGCAGATTAAAGAGGAAAATGCTAGAGGGAGCTATGGCCCAAACCATCAAGGGTTGCAAGAAGGATGGTAGGGATGTGGTATGATGATATATGAAATTTAAAGGTGAGTGCTTTAAGGGAAGGGGGAGGGAGAATGATCGAAAGTGACCAAGAGAAGGGAGTCACTTACGCCATCTCCATTTCCCAGCAGATAGAAGAGAGACCCACTACCATGTGTGGAAGGCTGCAGGAGAGAAGCAGATTCCAGATAGAGAAGAAGACAGAGGAATCATTTTAGAGAACAGGCTGAGGATGTAGGGGATTATGTTGATAACAGAACATGAATGCCAAAAAGCATAATGCAAGGGTTTCAGGAGTTGGGGAACAGGGTCAGAAAAGGAGATACACAGAGTTACATGGGGAAGCAAGTCAGGAGGCTGGGATGATCTGGAGTCCTGTGTCTCTTGGATGGATACCACCTTCTAGGTTCAAGGGCATGATGAGATTAGACTCAATGATCTCAAGCAGACAGTAGTGGAAAAACTGAGTGTTAGGACTGAAAGTTGAGATTAATTATATGTAAAACTTAATCAATTATCCAACAAGGACACCAACAGATACTCAACCTCATCCGTCATGAGGGAAGTGCAAATACAAACCAGAATAAGTAACCACTTCACACCCACCAGGATGGCTATAAAGAGGAAAACAGCAAGTGTTAGGATATGGAGAAATCATGACTCTCGTACGTTGCTGGTGAGAAAGTAGAATGGTACAGTCACAGTAGAAAACAGCTTGACAATTCCTCAAAAAATTTAACATGGAATTACCATGACCCAGATAGTCCACTTCCAGGTATATATCCCAAACAATGGAAAATTGGTACTCCAAACACACACACACACACACACACACACACACACACACACACACACATACACACACGCACGCACAGTCACAGCACTATTCACAATAGTCAAAAGATAGAAACGACTCAAATGTTCATCGACAGATGAATGAATAACAAAATTATGGTATATACTGTATCATTCCATTTATATGAAACATACAAAATAGGAAGATCCACAGAACTAAGACTGGTGGTTGCCAGCGGCTAGGAGGAGTGGGTGATGGGGACCGAATGCTTAATGGGTATGTGCTTGTCCTTCAGCACTGGAAGAGGTTGGATAATTCCTGTACATTGACAGACAAGAATCGCAAGCTAAAGTCCTGTCCTCCTCTTAATTGTTTTCTGAACTTCAGAAAACTGTACTCTTAGCATGGCTTTGGGATGCTGGTGACTGAAGCTCCTGGATATGACATAGCCAGAAGTTATAATTATTAAACTGTGATTCAGAGTGGTTTCCCCTAAATTGTTCATCCTGGTAGGTAGGGACAACTTGCTCAAAAGTCGGAGGGCCCAAATCTGGCTTCTGACTCACACCCAGAATTCTCATAGGTGCCAAAAGCCTGGTTACACCAGGTAAGGATGGAGGCAAACACCCAAGGAAGGCATCTTTTTTTCCTTTTCAGTGAACTGTATTCTCCTATCTTTTCCCAGTTTTTCACTGGGTTGTTGGGCTTTTTGTCATCAATTTCTAGGAGCTCCTTATATAATAGAGGAATTGGCCCTTGCCTTATGAGTTATATAATTCTTTACACAGGTTGACTTTGCTTACGATATATATTAGGTCATGAGAAAATTTTTTATTTTTATGAAGTCAAATTTATAAATCTTTGTTTGGGACTTAAGAATTTTTAAGTCATATTTTTTAAAAGATCTTCCCCATTCCAAGGTCAAAAGGAATTCTTGTGTGATTTATTTAAGTATGGCAATGTTTAAAGCTTTTTTTTTTTTTTTTTTAAATCTAAGCTTTTTGCTCCATTTAAAATGCATCCTGGCACACCTTTCAAGTAAGCCCCAGTTACTGCAAACTGGAATAGCCCGGATGTGAGCAGCAAGGGCCATACCAACAGCAGAAGCCTTTGACATCGAATAGGCACAGAACAAGCTCACTTCCTCAGAAGCGAGCCTTGAGGCAAATGATTTAAACCTATCCAGTCCTCAATTTCCTTCTGCGTTAAGCAGAGGTAACACACCTGTTTTGCAGGTTATTCTGGGATTAAATGAGACAACTATGAAAAAACATTTTGCACAATGCCTAACACAGAATAGGTGTCAAGATTCAGTGGGCTGCTTCCTTCTTAGTTCTCCATATCCCTTAGTCTGTTTGCCTTTCTGAGTAATATATGGCTCATCAAAGTGTATACAAATATCATAGGGAAATCGACTTTCGATTTTCTTTTAAAATCATAAAAAAAGGGATTTGACTGAGGCTAAAATTAGGCTTCAGGGATATTTGTGGATTGATTCAACTACACTAAATCCGGTCCCTTTAACCATACATAATAGATTCAAAAGACAATATATTAACATGGCATGTCCTTTGGGAAGCCAGCTAAGTCAGCCACATCAATCCTGTTATCAACAAGATGACAGATCAAAGAGACTACTCACCACCCAAATCCATTCAGACGACCTACCTTATGCAGTACATTGCTGAGGAACTTGAGATCTACAGGCCATCCATGCACGGTTTTATAATAATTTCCAAAATGAAGATTTTAAATGGCAAAAAGTCTAAATATCTAACAAGAGAATCAGTACTGCTTAAATAAATTACAGAAATTTGGGTATTTTTAAGTAAATATATAAATAGAATTTATATTAAGTAAAAAATGCCAAGTTTTCTGCTCATTACAAGTATAATAAATGTATTTATGCAAAATGACAAAGATGAAAAAAATGTTACGAAAATACTGAATATAGGTATTTTTTCTTTTAATTTTCTTTCACATTATTACTTTTTTCCTCCTCCCGAAAAAGATGATTCTAGAATAAATTTTAAAGTTGTCTAGGAATCAGCCTATGTATGTCTAGATTTCAGAGAAATCAGTGATCTAACCCTAGCAGGGTTACATAAATTATTTTGTCTAGATCATCAACATGCACAATACCACTAAAAGAAGTTATTGTACCAAGTTTTCTCCTATAAAAGGATCACTTATTACAATGTTACTTAATAGAAGAGAATTTTTTTATCTTCTAATGGATATAAATGTCAAAACAAGCATCAAAGAAATTATAGAAGAATGATTTTCCTTAGTTCTTAATTCACCTTAGTCCTTTGACCAGTTCTATCTGTCAGTGACAGTTATACACATAATTCTTGATCTTGTTTTTTGCAAATCTAGGGTGAGGCAGAGAACAGAAATTAGAAGACAGAAGAACCTAAGAGACTAAAAATTATAGATAATCCAAAAAGCATACTGTTTCTACCCCTTTTCTCTAAAATGTAAGTTAAAAAAAAAAAACCCTCCATTTAAAAGTGGCTTTGTAAAATTATAAAAACATCATATAGACATTGTAGGAAATTTGGAAAATACGGAAAAATATGAAGAAAATAAAACTCACCTATAATCCCATTAATTCAGAGAAAAATCGTATTGGTGTGTTTCCCTCCAGTATTTTTTGTTTTTTAATGAACTACTGTCAAATGCACTTTCATATTTTATAAATCATGTGGCCTGAAAGCTCTTTCCCATCCACGAATTCAACAAAAGGTACATGGAGGCAGTAAGGGGTGGTGGACGCCACCAAGGGGACATTCTTTAGGTTTTATTGAGTCTACCACGAGACAACAGTCTAGTCAACCTTTGTTGGAAGAGAAATAAATTCTAAAACTCCTTAACCATCTAAACATAGCCTGGAAATCTGAAGAGCCCTGCTTGGCCAGGAAGGACCAAGAACTTAGCACCTGCGTGTGGGAGGAGTGGTGGGGGCCAAGCTGAGAGCCAGAAGCACCAGTGCAGGAGGGACACAGCTGCAGGAAGGATGCTGTGCGGGAAACAGCCCCGTCAGGGGTAGGGGGTGGATCCGGACCCGGCTGAGGGTCAGAGGCTGTGCAGCATCGCAGGAAACTGAGGCTGGGCCATGTCACAGGAGAACCATCAGGTCCTGGCTGAACCAAAAGAATAAGACACTCTCCAAATTGTTCTCTCCTCCCTCCCAGGGTGGAGGCTCCCAAGGATGACTGAACCACTCATCAAAAAAAAAAAAGTACTTTTTCCTTTTAATCTGGGTTGTAAGGTATATAAATTTGTGACTTTTAAATAAGTATGCTGTATTTATTTACTTCACTGATGTCTTATTAAATTGTAATCATGATATCTTAGTTTATTATTTTCTTTCACTAAATATATTATAAAGACATCACTATAATATTAAATATTTTTTAAAGACATGCTTAAGGGCTATCTGGTTTCCCACCATTCGGATTTTCCTTACTTCAGCTAAGTGAAAATTAGTACTGAAGACAACACGACTTCCTAAACGAAAATTATAAATGATCGATAAACATGACATTTTTCAATCTCACAAGTAATTAAAGAAATAAAAATGAGAACGAGTAGATGCTTTCTGTGTTTGCTGAGCAAGCTGGTAAAAAAATTTTAAATATGATAATACTCAATGTTAAATGAGCAGTCAAACCAACTGCTGGCCAAGGGTGTAAATTAGGATGACTTTTCTCTGGGCCATTAGGCAATATGTTCCCGCCCTTAAAAAGATTATTTCTGTGCAGCAGTACTGGCGAACCTGAGTATGTGCTCAACAAGAAACGTGTCCTGAATTATCCCTTGAATAGTTAAGAACTGATTTACACGCCACATATTTCAAATTCTTATGTCTCAGAATCACAGATGTTAGGATCTACCATCTGCCAATTACTAAATACTGATGGAGGATAAAGATTAAGGGGCCACGGGGATGGATCTTGTGGCATCCCTCTTATCACCAGATGCAGGCAGAGATGGCACTGAGATGCCTGCCGAACTGAGAGGTTCCTGAGAACTGGGACCAGTCTATGGGGTCTGACTCCAGAGCTTAAATTTGATGATCTGAGAGCCCCAAGCACCCACTGCCACCCGACTGCCCTTGCAACAAACACGACAGACTCATCCACTAGATGTGAC
>NW_006431210.1:6267068-6276790 GCF_000325575.1 Pteropus alecto
ACAGTCTTTCGGATAATAGGCTTACATCATTCAAATCAGATCACCCGGCCCAGACAGGAAAGATCTACTACATGTGTCTGAAGGCCAGATGGTGCAGAAAACACAGATATGTTTCTTGGAACTCATTTTAATGTTATCCCCCAAACCTAAGCCATATGGTAGAGGCTTCCCTGGCTGGCTGGCATAAGGAACTGGGCATTTGAGACTCATAAACAAGTTACCAAATGCAGAAGGAGAGAAAGATGGAGAGGGCTTGATTCTGGTCCACTTGGACCATAAAAATAAATGACATGAAAAAGAAAAATACCTCTGTGAATTTTTTGCAAAACAAAACTTTACTGTTTGAAAATAGAAGTGTCATTTTTGACATTGAAAAAGCTTGTTCTTCTAAAGAGTTGGCTCTTAAAGCAAGGTGGAAAAGCTTGTCATTTAGAAACCATAATGCATCTTTTCAAACCTCAGAGACTGGAAATAGATACATGGTGGTTTTTAGAAGAAAAATGAATGTTGGGTGCACGTTCTCAGGCTGAAAACTCCCATTTAGTAAAAGCCAGTCGGCCGGTAGAAGTCTCCAGAACAAAGTTATAAAGGAGGAATACCAAATGAAAATACAAATGCACTTACCCGGATTTCTGATAGCCTCACATTGTTTTTATAAGCATTCAGGGCAGGATAAATTCAGTCTTCTGCTCTGGAAGTAGTTACTTTTACTTTACAAAGCTTTACTGAGTTGAGCTGCATAAGGCCAAAGTAACTAAAAATCCATTAAAACCTATCTTTATGCCCTAAAGAGCTAGTTACCACCGACTGAGAAAAAGATCATTATGTAATTAATTAAGTAATTATGATCTTAGAAGCACACAGTGATTAAAATGAGAAAGTGGATTTCAAAGGCTACATTTATAAGGAGGAAAAAAGAGAACACAGACTACTCCAATTCAGTCCAACACTTGGGAGCCATACAACGTGTAAAGTAATGGATGTAGGTGCTGTGAGGAATCTAAAAATGAACAAAATATATTATCATCTGGAAACTCAATGAACATGCCATGATCTTTCAAGCAATCAGACATTACATGTCACTTTCAATAAATATTCAGGAAGGGAATGTCATTATCAAGTTGTGAAATCGATTTGTTTCGATTTCAAGTTTTCAAGAAAGTTGAGGGCAGCTTTCAAACATCTCATTTTAAGCCCCTAACAAAATGATTCCTCTCTGCCACGCCAGCATACGAGACAATTGAAAGGCTCACAATTGCCTAAAAATGAGAGGCAAACTACAGCAGATTGTTTGTTTTGTTTTTGGTGTTTGTGTGTGTCTGTGTGTTTTAAGCTCTCAGCTATCCAGACACATTGGATGTTCTGGAAAGTAATAGGGGCTGGCTTTGTCCCTGAGAACGCACAAGATCTGGATTTCCTGGAAGCTAAGGAAGAAACAAGTTATAGACCCCCTTTGTTGGAGCTTCTAAGGGAATAGAGAAAAAAGTCAATTCAGTCAATTTTACCAGCTCCGCTATTCCCCCCAGCCCTCCCTATTCACAAACCAGTGAAAGAAGGCGGATGGCTATCCCTTCCTAATCCCTTCCTCTCTTTCCTGTCCTGCCTCCTTCCTATGGCATCTAGATACCTCCTGTGAATTTCCAGCCAGACTAGGAAAGCGCCTGTCACTTTCTCTCTGCCAAAAATAACTACAACAGCAGAACCAGCCAGACACTGCAGCTTCCCTTGGCTTTGCTGAAGCTTTCAGTACCACAGTCAAGCACCCATTTGTATGACCCCCGTAGCCTAAGTAATTTATGCAGAAAATTAAAAGTTTTTTTTTAATTTCTAAACTTAAATGTAATCTAATTAGCAATAAATGGCTGATAACATAGCTGCTAACTGCTTATTTACCAGGCTGTTAAGCTTTAACACTATGTGAGTTTAAGGAAGGGGAGAGGGGGGCTCGCATATGGAAATTGTGTAAGAAACCCAAAATTAAGTATCAAGTACATGTTTACCTCCTCAAAACACGAGGATCTCATAAATAAGACTATTTCTCCTCTGATCTTAGAAAGTACCTCTGGTTTATAAAATAATGGATTTATGAAGACTTTCTAAGCTTCTCAAGCAAAAAGGCAACTATAATTAAAATTCACACTATGAGAAACAATAGTGTTAAAGAAAATTAGCTTTTTTAAATACAGAGCGTTGAGATGTATGTGTATTTTGCCCCTCTATCATGAGTCAGAGTTTCTCGACCTCAACTTTATCAATATGGCAGGCCAGATTGCGGTGAGGGTGGGGGCGGGGGTTCCCTGTGTGTTGTAGGCTGTTTAGCAGCACCCCAGGCTTCCGCCCACTAGATTCTCATTAGCAAATGTCTCCAGACATTGTCAAATGGCCCCGGGGTTGACAACCACCGCTGAAAGAGGTCTCTTATAGCCGACCACTCTCCTGGCAATAGGAACAGTGCCCAGTGAGAATTTTACCTTAGGTGTTTCAGCACAGGAAGTGTCAACTTAATTCATGATCTTTTCAAGCAGTAAGTGATCCATTTTCTCCCCCTCTGAAGCAATTTCTCCCCTTCTCATACAGGTTCCTTCCAGAAAAACTGACAAACCTTATAATTTCAGGGCTGGACAGAAACAAGTTGAGTGCTCAAAAAGAATGTTAAGATACTAAACTAGCCCTTAGCATGTAGATGGAATGTCTTCCCTTTGCTCTATGTTGTTTTGAAGCCACCGATTCCCACGATCGTCTTCCAGGTGTGATGGCAATGTTTACAAGTCGAGACCCAACTCTGCGACCTCGTGCAAACCATTTAACCTCCCTGATCCTAGGGGTCCAGGAGAGAAAATGAAGCGGAAGCAGCAAATCCTGGAGAATGTTTCCATTTCTCCAAAACACAATTTCTGTGAACCCTACCGGAGATCAAAGCTATTTTTCCACGTAAAAGGGGTATGTTAAGACACACGTAGTTCTTTTATATGAATGCTGACATGAGTCAGTCACTTTTTGCCACTTCCACATACAAGGTACCAGAAAGATCAACTGGGCTCGAGTCCTGGCAATGCCAATAACTGTGTGACGCCAGACGTCTTCCCGAGCATCCATGCCTTGGAAGGGGAACAGATTATGCGACCCCAAAATACACCACTGCACATAAGGATTATTTTGAGCTGAATGCAATTAAGAAGTAGATTAAAGGAAAGCTCTCTGCCTTTCTCCTATTTGGCCAAAAACACGACATAAATTTACAAAGGATTCCATTCTTCCTCCCCTCTCAACCAGAAAAGACAAAGGTTAATCCCCTGAGACAACGTTAGACCCTGTCTCCCTGGAGATGACACCGGAGGAATCTATAACAAACTGTACTAACTAGGCTTTATCTCCTTCCTTGGAATCCTAAAACTGTTTTCCTTTGTGCTGTCATTTTTCCGCAAGTTTATTTTTTGTTGAAGATGCAATATAAACCAGAATTCTAAGCCACCTCTTTGCGTTACTCATTTTTCCCTGGGGATCTCTCATGAGTATACATGTTAACACACTTCTATTTTTCTCCTGTATATCCATCTTATTACACAAGTCTCAGCCAAGAATGCAAAAGGGTAGAAAGAAAATTATTCTTCTTTCCTTACATCTTCATGTGTAAAATGGGAAGAGGGTAGGTATACATTAGACAAAACGATAACTGTGGTTCTTTCTAGCATTCTCAATCCGGAATCCACATACATTCATAGTCTGTGATGCAAACTAGAACAATAACAATCACTTTACAATACAAATTGTTCCGGATTCTGAGTCTAGGCCCAAGAACAATACAAATTGTTCCGGATTCTGAGTCTAGGCCCAAGAAGCTGCCTGGCAAGGCTATCTTAATACATTTGTCTACCAATAAAGGCAATGCAATACAGGAGCCTCTACCCACATGTAGCCACTGAGCCCATGAAATGTGGCTGGTCCCAACTGAGATGTATACAGTAAGTGTAAAACGCACATTGCATTCCAAAGAGTTAATAAGAAAAAAGAATGTAACGTATCACATAATTTTGAAATATTGATCATACATTGAAATACTATTTTGAACAAAGTTAAGTAAAATATATTAAAATTATTTTTACCTGTTTATTACTTTTAATGTGGGCTATCAGATTTTTAATTACATATGTGGCTTGCATTATATTTCTATGGGGCCATGCTAATCTAAACCCCCTACTCCCAAAATGACATACTCAGTTCCAACTAAGTAAACTTTTAGAGTTAATTTTTATTTAATGGTGGAAAACAGGTTTTTCACATCCTCTATACAGTTTGAGTCTGAATCGTAGAAAACTGTCACTCACTCTAAGGCAGATGTCACTTAGTTTTTTACACACAGGCCCTTGCAGAGCTTGATCTCACTGGAGTCTCCTTGTGGAGTCTGTCTGCCAGGCATTTTCACCCTCTGGGTCTGATTCTCAGAAATGACGAGAGCATGCGCAGAGGACTAAAAGACAGCCCCAATTAAGAGTGTAGGCTTAGAAGTCCATCGGCCAGTTTGAATTCCAGCTCCACATTTATTATCCACCTGACCTTGAACGAGTTACTCACCCTCTTTGTGCCTCTAGTACCTATTTGTAAAATGATGATCATGATGGGGTATAGCTCACAGAGCTGCTGGCGAAGATGAATAAGTACTTGGCACAGGTACACGGTGAACACTCCAGACGTGATGGCTAAAAACATTTATCAACCTCCTTCAACAGATTAGAAAATGAAGGCTCAAGGAACTTAAGCTGCTTGCTCCAAATTACAAAAATCCTAAGCAGCAGGCCCAGCAACTTACAAGCAAAAGGTGCATTTTTGTTTTGTTTTGTTTTGTTTTGTTTTAACACTCTCTACTTGAGATCAGTTTGATCAATCAAAGAGTAAAAGGACAAGAAGTTTTGAGCGGAAAATAATCTTAGGGATTGCCCAGCTTCTCACAATAACTTGAATCACGGTGATGACACAGCTCCAGATGCCATGCTCTCTCGTGTAGAAACCACAGATGTTTTTAGAATGGGATGTTCCCCTACATTCCCTGCTGTCTGCAATGTCCTCAGTGATATTTCAGGTCGACAAATGGGCATGCTGGTCCCCAACAAGGAAGCAGCAACGTTTCACTTTGAGATTTCTCATGCCATGGTGTCTCCGATACACTCAAGTCAACTGAAACTCATCCCTGGAAGAAGAGAGAGGTCCCAATGACAAGTCTCAGCAACCTGCTAAGCCCAGTGCGGACACACACCTGCCACCGGGCTGATGGGGCCATCAGACCTGGCACGTGTTCCAACCCCTCCTGGCACGCTAATAGAAAGAACCTCAGTCCAGCGACGGCCGTCTCATGCTCACCCCTCAACCTACAAAGCATTTCCTTTTCCACCCTTCACAGCACCTTCTCTCCCTGCGACCAACCAGTAGGCGAAACACCATTGCTTACAGGAATGCACAATCATCATAAAACCGTCCAGGGCTACAGCAAGGAAAGTATTTAATGAGCCATATTTTGGGAACAAGTTAAAATGTATAGCCACACCATGAAATTCATTATGTTATAAAAACTTAGGGTGCACATTCAAATTTTATTTGAAAAAGAAACCGTACTGATAACAGTTAAGGAGACATCAAAATTATATGAGTCTATAATAAGAAAAATGTTATCAGAATGACTCAGTTTGTAGTGTCCTTCTGGCTTTCACTAAGAGGTTTTTCTGAAGTGAGGCTAAAACAGGGACTGTGTCTCAGGCTTTATTAACTTCCACAGATTTTAATTCAGCTACAAAATAATCCTTTATCGTCCCCCTTCCCCAACCAAAATAAAAGTGAATCACTTAAATGTCCTTTTCTTTATAGTTAAAGGTAAGGCTACTGACATTTTCATTGCTAGGCTGTACCCAAAAGGTCAGGAAGCCTTCTGATTCAGCCATCCAACTTTCTTATAGTCTCTGAGTGGTGAATGTCAGGCTTGAGAACTAGCCACTTCCTAGGGGCATGAGATGGGAAGTCAGTCTAGGTAGAACTGGCCCACACGAGGTATCACAGGTATCGCCACAATATGGTACTGTGACTGGTCCCCTAGAGACAAACAGCTGCAGCTAACACCATGTGCGCAGAGGAAAGACTGAAGTGATGTGGAATATTTACCTGGGCCCCACCTGAGTGAGTGGATTATAACCTGTCACCCCAACTGCTCTAGAGATTCTGGCTTTTCACCTGCCTGCTTACCAGGCGCTCAGCTGCCTCAGGTCATTTCTGAGTGTTTGCTGTGAGCAGGTGAATCAGAGGTCAGTTTCTGAGCAGAGGCCTCCCTCTGCAGGAGGTGGCCCATGAGGTCTATGGATCAAACCAATTGCCTCATTCACACTGCAAGTGAGTCTGCATCCTGAAAGGGCTTCCTCTAGGAACAAAGTAATTCCATTGCAAGGAAAGAAAACTATCAGCTTAAACACCTTAAGAGCCATGAATGCTCTCAACAGCATGCCATGCTAGGAAATCCACAGCAACTTCTAACGCCACGAGGCTATAGTCAGTCACCCGCTGCTCTGCGGTTCTTCAGAGTTTAGACGTTATTTGCTGGCAGGTAACAAAGGGTTAGGTTGAAGGCATAGGAAACATCTCTCAAGCTGCTCTATAAAACTTTGCTGAATTACACAAAGATAGGAGAATTACTCTGGGGCAGGGACTGCTACTGCTCCTTTAGTGGGTATTTCTACTTTCTTCCTTTTAAACACCACCCTCCCACAGCCTCCCCTCCCCCCATCCCTCGCCCCCACCCTGCCCCAGGTTTCTGCAGGGCATCTGGTTGCCCGGCCTTACTTGCACTTAGGAGGCATGACCACGGGGCCAAGTTCCTGCAAATGGTTTCTGAGCAGAAGCAAAATGTTCAAATGCCCCATCCCACCACCAAAGACAAAAGCACATTCCTCATCGTTCCCTTCTTCTCACTAGTTGGGAAAAGGTGACAGTTGGATGCCCAGGTTTGGACCAGGATGGAAGCCTGTGCTGATGGTCAAAGAGCCACCCAGACAGCAACTCTGTGACAGAATGAATGTGAACCTTATTGAGACTGTGGTATTTTGGGTCTCTTTGTTAAACCTCTAAGTCTGAGCTTAACTAATATACTCTTCCAAACTACAAAGTGCAATTCCTAAAATCACACACAACTCAGTGAGAATCCATCCCCCAGGTGTGTTTTTCTGAATCAATGAGAGTATTCTGTAAACATCAGCTGCCACCTGGATATGATTTTCATAGGAAGAAGGCAATGAGAAAAGGGTTCTGATGGTCCCACTCCCACTTCTGAGCAAAGCTCAGCTGGGCCAGTGACCAGCTCTAGCCCCTCTTCTCCCAGAAAAGCATTGGCCTGAGTTCTGCCTGAGGGCCTGAGCTGTTCTGGGGGAGGGACAGTGCTATCCAGCTGTCAAGGGACATAACCACCAAGCCTGTAACCCTGCTACGAAAAAGGCCACCTTCTCACATGCTACAGAACCAGCTGAGTCCCTGGCAGAACCAGGAACACTGGCAACCACCTCCTCCAAACCAAATGACATAGCAGCAGCAATCACCAGTGATATTCACGGAGCACAGGCCACGTCGCAGGCACTCTGTCAAAGTACTTCATGTGCATAATGGATCTTTAAAAACGTTTTGCTTTGAAATAATTCAATATTGACAGAAAAGACACAAAAATTGTACAGAGTATTTCTGTCTACTCTTCATTTATTTTCCCTAAGGTTAATATCTTACATAAAAGTTGTACAATTATCAAAACAAGAAAATTCACACTGAGACAATACTATTACCTAAATCCACATACCTTGTTTACATTTCACCAGTTTTTCACTAAGTTCTTTTCTTCTGGTCCAGGATCCAATCTAGGATCCCATATTGCAGAGGTCCTCAACCCCCAGGCCATGGACAGATATCAGTCCATGGCCTGTTAGAAACTGGGCCACACAGCAGGAGGTGAGCGGCAGGCAAGTGAGTGAAACTTCATCTGTATTTGCAGCTGCTCCCTAGAGCTAGCATCACCATCCTAGCTCCACCTCAGATTATCAGGCATTTGATTTTCTAGGGATTGCTGTCATATTGTATTTAGCTTTCATGTCTTCTTCATCTCCTCTAATCTGTGATACTTTAGAAAAGTCCAGGCTGGTTAAGTTTCAAAAAGTCCCTCTGGTTTTCTAATGATTAAATTGAGAATATATGCATTTTAGGCAAGAACACCACAGGTGTGACACTGAGCTTTCTTCATGCATCACATTGGGGGTACGTGATCTCATGACATTATTACTAGTAATGTTAACCTTGATCACTTGGTAACTGTGGTGGTTGCTGCGTTCTTCCACTGTAGAGTTCTATTTTCTCTTTGTAATTAACTAAGTGTATTGTGAAGAGGTACTCTGAGATTATGCAAACATCCTGTTTCTCATCTTTCGCTTAGTACATTTTAGTACCCATTGATGGTTCTCGCCTACAGTTATAACTAGGATGTCTGCCCAGCAGCAATCTTCTATTTCTTTCATTTCTTCTACACTAATTGGAATTCTGCTACAAGGAAGAGCTGTTCCTTCTCCTATTTATTTATTCAATTATTTATATCACCATGAATCATGGATATTTATATTGAGTTATAACACAATACTATCAACATAATGAGATTTTTAATCCTCATAATAATTCGGATATTATTTCCATTTTACAGATTAGGAAAATGAGGCAGGAAGATTAAAAATCCTGCAGTAGGTATTCAGTGATCCAGTAGCAGAGATGTAAAGCCAGTCTGACAAGTTCAAGTTCTTAATTAGCAAATGATCCAGCTTCTAGTGATATCATCTTGATAAGCCAAAAAAAAAAAAAAAAACCAGAACATGATCTACCAACTGATAGGCACGCGTTAGAATGGAAGTAGGGAAACATGGCTGAAGCTCTTCATTTTAACAAGCATAATTACTTGCTCCAAAATTACTTACCATCTTCCCGCCCCACAGTGAACACAACACAACAGTGCCCACGGAAAGCACTTTGTGAGGGCGTGGGCTATTCTACCAACACACAAAGAGCTGACTGCCGACAGCAATAAAGAGTAACATCAGTGATCTAAATGAAACTTTAAAAATTAAGCTGCTTCAGAGGTTATTCAATTTTAGTAACACTTCACTTTCCCAACTACTATATCTGCTTTGGTCTACAATTTATTTGGGCTGTTTATGACCAAGGTTCTTACTTTGTGCATCTGCTCGGTAAAAATGATTCTGATTTTAATTCAAACAAGCAACAGGAAGCATCCCCCAAGGAAGCATCTTACTGCCTAAAGACTTACGTTCTCACCATCTTGCTTACCTTTACTTCTGGTTTTCAACATCATTCACAAAATTCATTATTACTTTATTATTATTAATCTAACAGGTGTTCAGCATCTACTGCCTCATTCTCAACTTTAAGATCATGCTTTAAATGAATCATCATGGATCCTATTTTCCTTAAAAAGGAACTACTAAGTGTTTTCTTGCAAGGCATCTCAGTCTCCTTTCAGGTGAACCTTTAAAATAAAATTTGTCTGTGAAGACATAACAATATGTTAACCCTTTCTAAGAATCTGCAACACTCTTATCTCACACAAGGAGTTGAATGGCCAGTCTCGTGGGTAAGTCGGTAAGTGCCAGAGAAGGACTAAATCTAGTTATATGTCTCTATGCTGCTCTCTGGTCCCCTCATCT
>NW_006431210.1:6276841-6289711 GCF_000325575.1 Pteropus alecto
GGAAAACTAGTTAACAGGACCATAAATTGCCTGGTATTTCTCATTCTCCCACTGTCACTAAGTGGTCAGTCATACTTGCTTTTAGTTGTATGGATTGAAAGAACTAATGAATGGGTTTTCTCTTCCATGCACACCCAAACAACAAATTAGGCCATCTGGCTCCTACGGGTAAGACATAAAGAGCAACTACCCGCATTAAATACCACAGTAAAATGGCAAGTGCAGAACAGAGCCTGGCAGTCTGGCCACAGACCCTAAGTGCTTAGCCATGGCACCGATTGCCAATGTACCATTTACCACCTCTTCCAGGAATGATGAAATACTGACTTGGATGCTGGGGCGGATGACAGGAGAGCCCCCCATCCTTGGTCCTTCAGCCCTCCCTGGAGCCCCTGACAGAAGCCCCCACTCCTATACCTCCACCAGGTTCAGAGTCAAGACCTGTGTCCAATTCACCATTTTCCTATTTGACCAAAAATATTCATAGAAAGCCGCCCCTGGGGTTGGAGGGGGAACCTCCTTTTGAAAGACAACTTAAATACACAACTGACAAATTCCAGGTGACCATTCTTCATTAGTAGCCCCCCACTTGCTTCTTTTCGCTGAGTCAAAAAGACATTGCAAGGGTCTTTCATTCTTTCCATAAACACTTATTTGTCCACTTATTTGTCTATGACAGCAGCGAAGAAACCAGAGAGCAGTCCCTGACCTCCATGAAGCTTTACATTCTCATATGGGACATGACAATGAGCAAATAAAACATAATATCACGTCAGACAGTAATGAAATAGTAAGTACTACAGAAAAAAATTAGGCCAGGGGATAGCGTGATGGAGGCGGGGAGAGTTCCACCTTACAAAGCGTATCGGGAAAAGCCACTCTGAGAAGGACGCATTTGGGCAGAGGCCCGGAGGAAGGGAGCTGGTGAGGCACGCGGATGGCTGTCAGGGGGAACAGGAAGTGCAAAGGCCCCGAAAAGGGGGTGCCTTGGCATGTTCAAGAAACGGCAGGTGACCAGGTAGCTAGAACCCAGGAAATGGGGAGAGGGTGAAAATGGTCTAAGAAATGAGGTCAGAGACAAAGCTGAGGACCTGTCACCCAGAGCCTGCAGGCCACGGGAAAGACTTGGGGTTTTACTGTAGGTATAGAGGAAATTCATTGGAGCTTAACGGTTACATGATCTGACGTGGCTATTAAAAGATTCACTCTGGCTGCTGTGGAAAATACAAGATGGGGACCAACGGCAGATGCAGGGACAGTTAAAAGGCAAAATGACAGTGTTTTGGAACGGAGTAATAATGGTGGAGGTGATGAGACATGCTGAGGCCAAATTTAGAACCAAACTCCTCGAGGAAGAAAGAGGCACAGAGGACTACATAAGAAATAATTTAAGAATTAGAATATATATGATGAGCCATGATATAATGATGCATTAGCAACACTATCTTTTTGTATAAAGAATAACACACTGGTCATTATGCTAAGTGAAATAAATCAGACAGAGAAAGACAAATACCACGTAATCTCATAGGTGGAATCCAATTTAAAAAAGAAAAAAACGAAACAAGCTCATAGATAGAGAACATTTATTGGTTGCCAGAGACAGGGGATGAGGGAAATGGGCGATGGGGGTTGATGTTAACTAAACATATTGTGGTGATCATTTCGAGACATATACATATTTTGAATTATTATGTCGTACACATGAAATAGTGTATGTCAATTTTCCTCCATTTTAAAAAAAGAAAAATTAAAAAAAGAACCCACAGATGATGGGAGCCGTTACATACTATGAAGAAGTTAGCATAGTCCATAATTTTATCCTGATTTTGTCAACTGAGGAACTAGCTACAATGACCCTGAGTCTCACCCAAGATCGGTCACCTGGAACCAAGTGGTACCCTGGAGAGAAAAGAGCCCAGATTCTACACTCAGCCTGTAAGGCTGAAGTCATTCCCATTGCATTCGGGTCACCGCAGCAGGTTTGACAGGAGATTAGAGGAGGGAGGAGGCAATGTCAGACATTTCAGCGGCCAGGAGAGAAAAGGGAACACAGAAGCTGCCAGGCCTAGAGTAACAGAGAAGAGCTGCTGGCCAGGGAAACTCGCAGGCATCCCAAGATCTTGTGAGGTGTTGCGTCTGCACATTTTGGTCTCAGAACGTAGTCGGTTGCCTTAGCAACAGTATCTCCATCCAAGATGATAAATTATCCTGCTCCCTAACAAATTCAGTTCATTTCTTAAACAATCAGTGTCCTGGAAATAATATGAGAACACGCAAATACCAACCTGTGGACAGAGAGGGCAAATCAATCACTGCATTTGCTGTGAGGTCCCCTCTGCCCGGAAGAACTGCTGGAGGCGAGGGGAAAGGGAGCCGGGCTCGGAAGAGAGCTGGTGTATCCGAAATTTAAAATTAAATAAAAAGAAAACAGATAGAGCTGATTAAAAGACACTTGAAAAAATTCTAAATCTCTTTCTGATCATCCTAACTAAATTCACCACATTGTTCGTTATCCTTCTCCTCGCTTTACTTCACAGGACCTGACATTTATTAATTCTTTGATTTCTGTTCCTGTCTGTTCCACTAGACTCTGATCTTCTTGACAGCAAAGGCTTTATCTCTGCTTCATTTCCTACTGTTTCTCTGGAACTAGAATTCTGCCTGGAACGTAATAGGCCTGCAATAATATTTATCAAATCAGCAAATTAATATTTCTAGATTTCTAAAAACTCTTAATGTTTCACATATCTTATACATATTATATAATATATACATTATATATAATACATATGTATGTGTTTCATACTTAATGGGGGAAACTAGAGGCATTTTTAGCAAAATTAGGATTATGGCAAGAATAATCACAATAACCACTACTATTTAAAGTTGGTTTGGACATCCTTGCCAATACAATTATTAAAAGAACTTTGATAAAAATCAAGGAGGAGGAGGTAAATTACCACTATTTGTAAAAGGTAAGGTTTTATACCTATAAAACCAAGGAAATCAACAAAAAAACTACAACAAACGATAACAGTGTATTTAGATTTTTGGGAATATAGTCAATCCACAGAAAGCAATACTTCCTTGTTTATAAGCCACTCAATCAAGTTGCCCAATCAGGTAGGAAATATAATGGGAAAAAAAATCCCATCTGCAATAGCAATAAAGGGAACAAAACACTTAGCAATTAAAAAGAGCAAGTGCAATCCATGTGCTTTAAAATGCTCCCAAGGGACACCAAAGGACACTGAAGCAAGGTGAAAGATGAATAACTGTCCCTATTGTTAAAAAGGATATTCAGATGTCGATTCTTCATATATAAAATTAATGCAATCCTAATTTTTAAAAAAGCTTATATGGTGGTGGCAGCTGTGGTATTTTTAAGAACTAGATAAGCTGGTTCAAAAGTTATTATGGAAAACCACCACCCAAGAGTGGCTGAAACGAAGCGGAACTGAGGTCAATCAGGGCACAGTGCCCGACCAGACATGAAAGCATATGCTAAAGAGAAAGCGAATACATAAAATACTATAGGTCCGGCATGTGAACAAGCTACCAAATCAATGAGAAAGAAGAGAAAGGCCAGAGATAGACCTAAATACTTAATTTCATACGTAGTTTAGGTGGTACTGCCATATCAGTAGGGAAAAGGTAGACTAGTCAATAAATGGGGCTGGAAAATGAACAGGCACAAATAACAAAATGTGGATGGATGCTGCTCTCTCACTCTTTACACCAAATAAATTCCAGATCAAACAAAAATTCAAATATAAAAATAAAACCTAAACATATTTTTTAAATACTTAAAACAAAAATAAAACAGTGACGGGAGTACTCTAAAACTGGATTGTGGCTATATGGCACAATTACAGAAATTCACTAAACCTCATTGAACTGTAAACTTAAAATGAGTAAATTTTATGGTATGTAATATATACTCAATAAGGCTGTTTTAAAAAGAAAGAATAAAATTATATGAAACATGAGTGCTTTTAAAATAATGCTGGAGTGAAAAAGAATCCTTCTAATTATGATATACAGAGCTACAAATCTCTAAAGAAAAGACTAGTAATTTGACTACATAAAAATCAAAAATTTCAACACAGAATAAACCTCAAAAGACAACTAACAAATTAGGAAAGGTGAATTCCCTTAAAATACAAACAGTACCTAGAAATCCATGAGAAAAAGAACACATACTAAACAAAAATGGGAAAAGAACATGAACAGTTTTCAGAAAAGGAAATGCAACTGCTCTTATAAACATGAAATGATGCTCAACCTCACTTAAAATATGAGAAGTTAAAACTGAGATATCTTTTTCCTTAGCTAACTGGCAAATGCAAAGGTTTGATAACATAGTGAGTCCAAAAAGGTATAAAGAAACGGCCACTTCCAAACATCACTGTGAGTGGTAGAAGTGGTTCTGCCAATCAATTCTCTATCCTTCTATTATACAGCACGTGGACACAGACACTCCCTGTAGCATTGTTTAAAAGAGCAAAAAAAATTAGAAACACCCTAAATTGTTCATCAAGAGTGTCAAGAGCTAAGCTTCCAGGTGAATAAGTCAGGACAATAAGTCAAACTGAAGGTAACAGGTTACTTACTGTGGTGATAGGAAAAACAAGAAGGAAAACGGAAAAAGGGACCATTTTCCCCTATGGAACAGCACAAGGTGAGGATCAGATCCATCAGTGTATTTGGCAAGGAGGTGATCCTCTCCCTGCCCAGGTAAGGGTGAAAGGGCTAAGATGGGAAAAGTATTGAGGACTGAGTCAGAGTGAAGAAAAGTGTCTTCAAGTGCCTTTCTCTCACAAGGGGAGCTCAAGGAGATGTCTAGGAAGGGCCTTGACAAGGGCCCTCTGCTATGGAAACCTTGGAATGGAGGCGCCTGGGCTAGGTGGACAGATATGTGGAAGGGCATGGTTGGCCCCCGAGTCCTTGACTGTGCATCTGGTCTGGTGTGGAGAAGCCAGCTTTCCCCACAGGGGGCTACCAGATAAAGCCTTTGCAATTGCCTGCACTCAGGCCTGAAAAAGCACATAGGATTTGGCTTGGAGCACGCTCCTCAAAGAGAGGAGTCTTGGAGTGTGCCTTGGTTTATTCACATGAAAGAGCATTCTGTCGACATCAGAAAGAAAAATTCAGTTCTTGTATGTATGATAAGGAGCCATTGCCAGGTGAAAGAAGCAAAGTTCATAAGAGGATACAAAAAGGACGTACCAATGTTTACAATACACTAACTTTGGTGTTTTTTAAAACAAGATTATTGTTTTTAAATATACATACAAGAACCTATAAACATATGTGCTGACACACATATGAAACACACAAGAATAACCACTTGGTCAGAGGAGGCTGGGAGAGAGGAATCAGAAAGACTTTTGTCTTCTTAAATTATATAAATGTCTAACCACTATACTATTCACCTGAAATGAATACGAAATACTGAATGTCAACTCTAACTGAAAAATAAAAATTAAAAAAAAGAAAGATCTTTGCCAACATATGGCCAACACATAAATCTATAGATACACATGTACCTTCTTTATCTGATCTCATGTGTGCTTATTAACAATGAAAAACTCTAATTTGTTTAAAGAAATAGAGTTAACAGTTCCCTCTGAACTGAAGTAAATAACTGCAAATCTCAAGTGGCCAGGTTATTATAACTGACACAATTGATGACGCAGCCACCCTCCCCCAGGTGGGGCTGGAGCACACCATTCCCCACATCCAAATTCTGGTTCTTGAATTATCTCAGTATATTCCAAACACAGAGTTTAATATGGCTGTCACTTCTCACAAGTTGGTCTATAAATTCTTTTTAAAATCTCAAATGAAAGGCGCTGTGTAATTATGAAATATTACTGCTGTGATTTATGTGCCCAAATGTTGGTAAATTCTAAATAACGTGCCTTACTGTGATAATTCCTCCATCAGTGAGAAATCCTCACCTCATCTCATCTTCTGAGCGTTAAGCTGATGGATGCTTATTCTAGCGGTATGCTGCAACAGTTATACAACATGGCAAAAAAAAAAAAAAAATGATTTCCCCAGTAGCATGTCAGAAGGACAATTATTTTTATGTCGGAGATAAAAAATGTGTACTAAAATGATAAAAGTTTTCTTTTTTCCTCCCAAAATATAGGGCACAAGTTTTTGGGGTTTTTTTATGATTCTTATTTCATTCTTACTAGACAACCAGTATAAATCACATGTTTTACAACAGACTCTCTCCAATGTAAGGAGTAAAGAATATACAAGGAAATTCTCTGAAATAAAAATATAGAAATGTTTCTTTACAGAACTATTTTAAGACTATCCTTGCACTTGAAAAACTAAAGATCCAAGAAATGAAGGAAAGTAAAAGAGGGAAAGAAGTCCTTCAGAAAGAAGTCCTATCGTGTCTTTTTCACCGTGATATCAAGTTCTGATTTAAAGACAAACAAAGCATCTTTAAGCTGGTGAGCCAGCCTGGTGCCTTTATTTCGTAGGTAAAGGCAAATGTCAAATGACTGCTCGAGGTTCACATAGCAGCTTATGGGGCCAGTCTCACACACAAGTGTCTACCCAACCCTGCAGTTACTCATTTATTATTTACACAGGCAGAGATTTTTCTCTATAAAATGACACATGGGATAAAGTCTTAACATAAATGAAAACTACAAAAATTAAAACTTCCTGTTGCTGCCTTTAACTCTTACTATGACCTAGAAATTACAAATAAAATAAGGGATCCGTGGCTGATACTATGCTGTATGCCCTGAGGACTATTCCTGCGCTGTCACTATGTAGAAAGAGAAGCAAAATTTCTAGAGTGTGTGGAAGCAAAATTTCAAGGAGCACTTATGGATGCTTTGTGTGTGCCTGGTTGGGGGAGAGGGCTCCAGGTGAGACTCCGCAGGCTCGCATCCTGGCACTGCTGCCAGTTATCCGCATCGGCCTGACCATGTGCTGTGGCCCCTCTGGGCATCAATGTCCTCATCTGTACAGCAGGCATGAAACCCACCTCCCGGTGTAAGGACTTGGGAAGATGTATGTCAGCATGTAATAAATGTGAGCTCCTTTGAGGTCGTCTGCATGTACATACTAAGCTCCACTGTCCAAGTAGAGAATTACAACAAAGCAAAACGCACTGAGTGTACACACTAGGTCTTATCGCTGCCTAAGGTTTAAGTAAGCCAGAGCCAGAACTGTGTGGGAGCCTGGTCCTGTCAGTCAATGTACCTTCTCACCCCCACTTCACCTTAGGGCAAAGGTGATGGGGTGCAGGAGAGAACTCCAGAGGGCAAGGTGACTTTTCCCCTGTGCCTGACAAACTCCACCTGGATGGACTAGACCTACTCCGGAAAGCCAAACATGAGGGCAGACCAGCTGTGCTTTCATGGAGCTGAAAAACAAACCCACGGGCTTGGCTCACACAAGGATGATTCTTTGTACTAAATCATCATCATGAAGTAAAAACTGGAAGAATCATCTTCAAGTGCTGGGACATGAAAGAGCTGAATATCATAGGGACCTGCACCAGGGTGAACAGTCGTCCTCAAAATTCAAGTCCACCAGAACTTCAGAATGTAACCTTATTAGAGATGGCATCTTTGCAGATATAACTAGTTAAGATGAAGGCATACTGAACCAAGGTGGGTCCTAAATCCATTCTCTAGGGCCTTATAAGAGGAGAGACAGAGGCACAGACACACAGGGAGAAGACCATATAACAAAGCGGCAAGAAATTGAAGTGATTAACAACCATAAGCCAAGGAATGCCAAGGATCACCAGGAGCTAGGAAAGAGGCATGGAACACACTCTCCCTCCAAGCCTCCAGAAGGAACCGAGCTTGCCAACCTTGATTTCAGACTACCATCCTCCAGATTTGGGAGAGAAGAAATTTAAGTTGTTTAAGTCATCCAGTTTGTGGCACTTTTTGTGGCAACCCTAGGAAACTAATTCAGGGTCCAAATCCTGGAAGCAAAGGATCAAGAACGATCAAAGACTATTTTGGCTACGTTACCATGCATAAGACACACAAAAGGCTTAGTTGGTAGATTAAAGATGGCCATAATTTTTTTTTGGTCAAGTCTCTGTCTCCCCCCCGCCCCTCCACTAAATGTGGGCAGGTTCTTTGAGCCAAAAATATGATGGAAGAGATAAAGTACCCATTTCCAGGCCCAGGTTTTTAAAAACTAGCAACTTCCATTTCCTGTTTTCATAACACACGATCTTGGAATCCTGAACTGTCAGGAAATAAGTCTGAAGCTGCCATGCTGGAGAGCCCGCACAGAGAGGCCCTGAGGCTACGCGAAGACAGAACAGTGCCTGGCCTGCCCCTGGGCCTTCCTGCCTCCAAGAATCCCACAAGAAGCCTCAGAGACAGGTCTTGTCACACCTTGCCCAAGCTGTCAATTCTTGAGCAAAATAAATGACTGTTGTAGTTTTAAGCTGTCAAATTTAGGGATGTTTTGTTAGGCAGCAATAGATAATCTGGGCCATTCATGATGCTCGATCTCCAATATGAAATAGAAGCAACCGATATGACACCTTAAGAAATTAGAGAAAATTTATGGGTGTAAACTTCTAATTATAAAATAAGTCATGAGGGTGTAATGTACAGCATGATGGCCATGCTTACTATAATACTATTTTGCATATTTGAAAGTAGCTAGGATGGTGGATGTTGAAAGTTCTCACTACAAAAAAAATTTGTAACTATGTATCTTGAGTGACATTAATTGGACTTACTGTAGTGATCATTTTGTAATGTATACAAATACCAAATCATTACCTTGTACGCCTGAAACTAATATAATGTTGCACGGTCAATTATACCTTAAGTTTTTTAAAAATGTTTTTTCCAATTAAATTTTTTAAAAACAAAAATAAAAGCCTTCAGAAGACCTAAATAATAGTGTGTGCCAAGGCATAAGATGTGTAGTTTTGATAAGGCTAGAATCACACATACTGAAAGTTAAATGGAATTTGGAGGTCACCTGGGCTATTTAGTCTTCAAGCCCCCTACAGGGACCAGTTCCCCCTACAGGATCTAGTTTCTTAAGGTGTCAGATCCCCCTACAGGATCTAGTTTCTTAAGGTGTCATATCGGTTGCTTCTATTTCATATTGGAGATCGAGCATCATGAATGGCCCAGATTATCTATTGCTGCCTAACAAAAGCTTTCTCTCAGCTTTTCCTAAAGTAGTGCTTTGGGCAAATTATTATGAGAGATAGGGTCTATTTGCCATCCCTGGGCAAATCCATGCCTCCCCACCTCTCACAGGATGAGAAATGATCCTTTATATTTGTTGGTGCTGTACTTACAAAGGACGTATATTAACATCTAACCCTACCCATAAATCACAGAGGAAGAAACTGAGGCAGTCTTACAGTAAAGCTTCTGCCAGGGTTGGTACTCTTTACACGACCATGGAGAAGTCTTCTGTTAATGGAATTCTGTATTTGGAGAGCAAAGCCTTCAAAGTAAGGGGAAAGATGCTAAAAGGAAGTTGTCTGAGGGATTCTGAAGGCATTCCTTTTCCTCTACTAAGAACTGAAATCTCACTGCTTCTAGAAATTCACTTCTCTGGGTCTCCTTCTCCTTCTGTAAGAATGTGACTATCCGTGCTAAGAGAGTTATTTGCCCAAACTGAAGTGTATCATGTAGAAACTGTTAAGGAAATGCTAATTATAGTAGATTGGTTGATAGTTTGATGTATTAATTCACGTGACAACCAGTTATTGTGAAATTGTGACGCTCGGGACACTGCTGTAGATACTATGAGGAATGAAATGTGGAATAAATGATCTCTTCCCCAAAGATTTAACAATGTAGTAGGAGAGCCTCCAGTAGGGAGAGGGTGAGATTTTAGACAGAGAAGCTGTGGGAAGTAAAGAACAGTAATCTAAATAACCCTTAGGTTTTCTTTTGTAAAAGTTGGATTCGATAACCACTTTGCGATGTTTATTAGGTGGCATTATATGCTGAGATGGGATAAACTGAGTATGAAGCAGGTTCAGAGGATAGGTGAGATGTCTGTTGGATAACATACGAATGCTCTGTGCAGATGACATATGAATTCTTTAAAATAGATGAGATGTCTCTTGGACCATGTTTAAAAGCAAGAAGAGCATAAGACGCTGATGAAAGAAACTGAAAAAGACTCAAATAACATGGAAAGATAACCTATGCTCGTGGATTGGAAAAATATTGATAAAATGTCTGTACGACACAAAGCAATCTAAAGATTCAATGCAATCCTGATCAAAATTCCAATGGCATTTTTTCACAGAAACAGAACAAATGATTCTAAAACATGATTGGAAACAAAAAAGACCCCGAACAGACAAAGCAATCTTGAGAAACAAGAACAAAGCCAGAGGCATCACACCCCCTGATTTCAAGCTGTATCACAAAGCTATGGTAATGAAAACAGTATGGCATTGGCATAAAAACAGACACATGGATCAATGGAACAGAATAGAGAGCCCAGAAATAAACACACACATATGTAGTCAATTAATTTATGACAAAAGAGCCAAGAATATACAATTGGGAAAGGACAGTCTCTTTAACAAACGAAGTTGGGAAAACTGAACAGCCACATGTAAAATACTGGACCATATCTTACATCGCACACAATAATGAACTCAAAGTGAAAAAAAGACTTGAATATAAGACCTAAAACCATAAAACGCCTAGAAAAAACACAAGGGGTAAGCTCCTTGGCATTAGGCTTGGCAATGAGTTTCTTCACATCAGAAGCAAAGGCAACAAAAGCAAAAATAAACAAGTGGAACTACATTAAACTATAAACCATTAACAAAATGAAAAGATAGCATGCAGAATGGGAGAAAATATTTGCAAATCATTTATCTGATAAGGAGCTAATATACAAAAGATATTTAAAAAACTCATACGACTCAATAGCAAAAACAAACGAAAACATCCAATTAAAAAAAATGGGCAGAGGATCTGAATAAATTTTTCTTAAGACATACAAATGGCTAACAGGTACTTAAGAAGATGCTCAACATCACTAATGATCAGGGAAATGCAAATCAAAACCACATGTGATATCACCTCACACCTGTTAGAATGGCTATTATCAAAAAGACAAGAAATAGTGTTGGGGAGGATGCAGAGAAAACGGAACCCTTGCACACTGTTGGTGGTTATATACATTGGTGCAGACATTATGGAAAACAGTATGGAGGTTTCCCAAAATAGTAAAAACAGAACTACCATATGATTCAGCAATTCCACATGTTTTATCTGAAGAAAATAAAAACATTAGCTAGAAAAGATATGCACCCTCATGTTCACTGCAGCATTACTTATAATAGCCAAGATATAGAAACAACCTGTGTCCACCAGTGGATCTATCAATGGATAAAGAAAATGTCACACACATCACACACACACACATCACACACACACACACACACACAGAAAGGAGGAGGGAAGAAATATTATAAAGCCATAAAAAATAAAATCTTGTCATTTGCAACAACACAGATGAACTTTGCAGGCATTATGCAAAGTTAATTAAGTCAGACACAGGAAAGACAAATACCGTATGGTCTCACTTAAATGTGGTATCTTAAAACTAAAACAAAAACCAAGCTCATAAACACAGAGAAAAACAGGTGATTGCCAGAGGCAGGGGTGGGGGGTGGGTGAAATAGATGAAGGTGAGGAAAAGGCACAAATTTCCAGTTATAAATTAATTAAGTCATGGAGATGTAAAGTACAGCATGGTGACTACAGTTAATAACACTGCTACATATTTGAAAGTTACTAAGAAAGTAGGTCTTAAAAGTCTTTATCACAAGAAAAAAAAACTCTGTATGTGTGGTAATGATGTTAACTAGACTTATTGTGATAATCATTTCACAATACATATCAATATCAAATTATGCTGTACAGTCTACGGCGATGCCACCCTGAACAAGCCCAATCTCATCTGATCTTGGAAGCTAAGCATGGTCGGGCCTGCTTAGTACTTGGATGGGATCCCACCTACGAAGACCAGGTGCTGTAGGCGTGAAACAATAATAAGGGATTATAAGCTTACAAGGTCCTTGCAATCTGTGAAGTCAAACAAGGGTTGCCTCGCCTAAAAAAGATAATGAATGAATGAATGAATGAATGAAAGAGAAAGAAAGAAAGAAAGGAAAAGGAAGGAAGGAAGGAAGGAAGGAAGGAAGGAAGGAAGGAAGGATTAAATCCTTTTAGAAGCATGAGTAAGACTTAGCCACGGGAATACTTTTGGGCATTTCTAACATTTGTTTCTTTATCTCACTTTCCAGCGGCTTTCACAACTCCCTGGGGTACGCTATGCTTGGACATAAGTTAAAAACATCATTATTTAAAGGATGAAAACCATCTATCTTCTCAGGAGGGTGAAAGGGTGGTGAAGATGATAGTGAATGAGATGGTCTAAGGTTACTCTCCAAGGGTTTTCCTATAGAGTAGCCCCTAAACTGCCTTTCTCAGCCTTCATTTGCAAAGCAAAACAGAGTCAATGTAATCAACCTCTTATCTTTAGCAAATCTACCTTACCTAGAAGTTGCTGGGTTATTAATAAAGCAGGCGTTTAGGAAAAGCACTTTCCAACATTAACTTTCTTTGTTTTCCTAAAACTTCAGAATCAGATCTAATTCTGGACTTTTTTTTCTCTCTCTCTCTCTCTGAGTGGGAACTTTGGGTTTTTTCACCTTGTCTTAAGGGGAAGAATCATCTGTTTATATAGTAAAAAGCTATGAGGCCTGTGGGGGAAGGGGGAAGTCTGTTGGTGCAACACTTCTGTAGGTTAGGGCAGATAAGCAAAGAGTAACTGTTTATGTGTAAGCTAGCTATTAAG
>NW_006431210.1:6290888-6395495 GCF_000325575.1 Pteropus alecto
CATGAACCAAGTCTATACACACCCCCACCCCGCACCCCCCCGCCCCCACCTCCCCACACACACCCTATTGGTTCTGTTTCCCTGGAAATCCTAATGTGATGCCGAAGCAATTCTCACAGTAATCTCTAGGAAGCCACTCATCTGTGACTCATCTGCTTATGCTGTTGGTAGCAGTTAGTTTCTGCACTACTTCTCCACTTCCTGGCATCTGTGTGCTTCCCGTTCACACCCAAAAGGGCCAGTTAATCTCATTCTAGAGGTCTCAGTTGAGACCATCTCAGTGTCCAATGGCCAGGTTAGAGGATAAGGCTGCAACAGCTGGCCTGATCCACTTTGGTGAGGATAGAGGAATCACACAGTACAAAACTCAAAAAGCTAATATAATTAACCAAACTTTTTTTTAATCACTAGTGACTAGGGAAGGAGCTGCCTGGAGACATCCAGATGCTGCCAGTGTTACTGGCGGGCACTCGGCAGGCATAAATCCTCACGTGTCCTATATAGACTAATCAGGAATTCCACATTTTGCCCAACTCCCAACACAGAAACTGACACCTCGGCCAGAATCAACCACTTAATATCTGTGTGACCTCTTGTAACGGTCTTTTTGATGTGTCAACTTGACGAGGCTACAGATTCAATCTAACACTCATCTAGATGTTTCCGTGAGGAATATATACAGGTGTCATTAAAGTTCATAATCAGTTGACTTTGAGATGGAGGACCTGGTCAACTGAAAGGCCTTAGAGCAGAGCTGAGGCTTCTCTGAAAATCCTAATGTGATGCCGTCTGCAGATGGTCATGTCCGCCTGTGCCCTAGAGTTCTTGCCTGCCCTAGAGATTGTGGAACTTCCTAGACAGGCCCCATAACTGGACACAAGCCAATTCCTTGCAATAAATCTCTTATTAAAACAGATCACCTACTGGTTTTTTCTCTGCTTTTATCCTGGCTTATACACTTCTCTTTGCCTTAATCTCTTTATGTCTCAGTTCCCTATCTGTAAAATAGAGACACCAATGGTATTGATGACACAAGGCTGACATGGGAATAACACAAGTAAAGCTGAGCACAGTATTCAGCACACAGCAAGATCCCAAGAAGTATGAAATATATAATGTTCACATAATGATTGCTATTGTTATTAATGAATCCACGCCTTTGGGGAAAGATCTTATACACTAGTGGGAAGATTTTAAAAAATAATTATAACATAAAGATATATTTACTAAAAATTCAATATTAAAGTTTACCAGGAATGAGAAGAAGCACCTAGTGTGTCTGGGGCATGATGGAAGGTAGCCACAATGTATTAGCACATAATACATTTGGGCCCAAATTCCCCGTTGCTTCTACTTTGGGACCATAATTGTCCTAAAAATATGCTTTAAGGCAAGAAACTCCTTTCTCGGCAAAAGCTTTAACCAAATCTGTGGAGGAGGGTTTCCCAAAGGCTATAATCCCCTTATGGAAAAATCACTCATTTGCTCAAATTTTTATTGAGCACCTACTATGTGCTAGGCGCTTTTCCTAGAGTTTAAGAAAAACCTAAATGCTCTAGATTGAGAGACAAGACAGGGTCAGACAATAAACAAGTGAACAAATAAATGCCCAATTTCCAAATGTAACCAGATGAATGAAAGAAAAGAACTTTGCAAGGTCAGTTAAGGGCAAGGAAGGAACTCTGTGACAAGGCATGATAAAAATGGGAAAACAGGGAAAGACAGGCTATTCAAGAAAGAATAGTCAGTGACGATCAGAAAATTATAAACGCGCCTAGCTTTCTGAGAAATCCAGCAGTTACTTCTGTGGTTAATTCTGCCCCCAGCCCTGCGCTAAGCAGGCTGAGGGCAGAGCATCCTTCTCCCAGGGCGCCAGCTCACTATTTTGCTTTCGTTATTGTTCATCTGCAACACTGTTAATGCCAAAACCCACTGACTCTCACACTGTGTTCTATGCATCACACGAATGTTTGTTTCAAATTGCCCAGATACAAAGGCTGATGAGGGATTGCAATAGTGATCATAAATACCGTTCCATAATCAATAAATGCCTGTCTTACCTTCTTAAGTATATCTGCACTAATAAAACACTACCTTTACCTGTTTTTAAGTAGTAACAATCTATAATAATTTTACTCAGAAATAAAACTGTTGCTTTTAAAACATTTGGAAATCGCTGGTATCAACTAACTTCCACACTCCACATTGTAATTTTTGAACATTTAAATCTACAGCAAACTTAATTTTGAGAGATGGTAGCAAATTGCTACCAAAACTACATGCTAGGATTACTTGTCATCATTTATCCAGAAAATGCACAGGAGAATTAATGCAGGACATTTTCAAAAATCAACATTCTGTTCACAAAATGGATAAATGTACTTTATACCTTAAATGTGGTTTCCTTGGTGATAGGATGGCCCATATTCAGTGCTGCCAGGCCTGACTGCTACCTTAAAACTCATCAGCTATTAAATATTGGTTCGTGTGATATTTTACAGTTACTGCCTCCATAGCAAAGGCTGTACATGATTCAATGTTTCGAAGCAAGTATTCACCACATTCACATGCACCAGGATCAAACCAAATCATCCTGAAGGGAGAGAATCCTGAGCTGGTATCATTTATAAAGACAGCAACTTCATTAAAGCACTTCCTTTGTATGTGTATTAAGTAAATATGACAGTGCAATTACATGAAGAAACATATAAATTCACAGAGCTGGAACCACATAAACACACGACTCTGCATTTTATGCCGTGTGAAAGATTTAAAACCATATTAAATTACACAGCCTCGATACAGTTTATCTACCCAGTACAAACCAGTGCGGCAAACAGCTCTCTCTTCAAATGAGTATGTGCCTAGAAACAAAGTGTTTAATGATAAAGAAAAAGTTTAAGAAAAGGATAATTCCTATTTGTCAATAAATTCTAACTGAAAGCTTAATTAAATCTAAATTTATGCCTCACACGTACCCAGTACAGTTTAACAGCATGACCTTTCCTTTCTTTGAGCTACAGAATTCAAAGTCTATCTATTAAATTAAGTGTGTTTTTTTTAAGTCTCGAATGTCACAACTAAAAAACGTACTCAAAGCCACAAGAACCTGGGCTCTACAAAGTTTATTCTGTTTCTCAAATATTTATTATGGCCATGCCTATCACCAATAGGTAATTTCTCTAACATTTTAGAGAAATATTTCAGCAGGTGCTCTCTTTGGAGAATTTTCCTAACTCTAATCCAAGGAATAGTTAAAATAAAACCAGTGTAGACCACAAACAGTCCCCTACGTACACACGAATCCGTGCACATACACATGCTCTCATGCTCACAGATACACAGGACATCTCAAGGGTCACTTGTGGGGAATGGTCACAAGGAATTAGAAAAAGAGAAACACCTCGACTTCCTTTCTTCTATTCAATTTGTATGTGTCCGCAGATGTGTACAGACACACATTAGTATGAATGTGTATTAGGGTTGTATTTTTTCAGAAAGCATCTAGCAAACCAGAATTTTATAAAAATATACACTGCACTTATACTAACTGCACCTGTATCCATTTAAACAAATGTGAGCCACATTAAAACCTGTTAAAATGTAACTGAAAGTATATAAGTTAAAATACAAGTTTATCATACCATACACCATACACTGCAATCCGGACATGCTAAAAAGCTTAAGGTTCAAACTGATTTTTAAAAAAGTATTAGATTGTATTTATAAAACAAGTCCAGCATTCAGAGGCTCACTCTGTCATCGTGTGCCCTCTGGCCCCTCACATATTCATTTACATGTCCGCCCACCCAACACTACCAGAGTCAGAAGAGACCATAGGAATACCTGACTCAACCCTCAACCAACAGTCAGGTTTCCCCTCGCTCACACCCACCCCCTAGTTATCTAAGCAACCCTTCGATGCGTCCACGTTCCATTTCTAAAGCACTCTTAACTGCTAGAAAATGGATCCTTAAATCAGTTATGTTCAACCTACATGTCCAGGAATTATGCTAAGCCTAGAGATGCAAAGATGACTAAGACACAGCTTTCGGCATAAAAATTCAGTGTCTGACACATAGTAGATGCTCAATTAAAACCTGTAGACTGGATGGAGGAATCACTGAGTGAGCAATCCCACGGTCTAGAGCAGCACTGTCCAAGAGAAAGATAATGCAAGCCACAAGTGAGAAGCACTACATAATTTTAAATTATCTGTAGGCACATTTAAAAATGTTAAAAGAAACAAGTGACATTAATTTTAATATATTTAATTTATTCCAACACAGAGAAAATATTTTCATTTCCACGTGTAATGAGTATTAAAAAATATAATGAAACATTTAATTTGTTTTGTACCAAGTCTTTGAAATCTACTGTGCATTTTACATTTATGATACATCACTATTCAGACTAGCACATTCAAGAGCTCACTGGCCCCATAGTGGAGAGCCCAGTTATAGAACATTTCCATCACAGCAGAAAGCTCTACTGGGCAGTGTACCTCCCAAAAGAGGGAGGTAGTTAAGTGCACGGTAAGAACGCAAAAGAGTGAGGGCAGGAGGCAAGGCAAGGGAGGTGGAGACAAGGCAGTCTGTGGAAGGCCCCGTCTGCCATGCTGAAGAGTTCAGCCTCTACCTTATACACCGTGGAGAGTGAGGGTGGCTTCCTGGAGACAGAGTAAGGCATGAACGAGAAAGAAGATGGAGAAGATGGGTAGGATTGAAAGTCATTTCTGAAGTTAAAAATCGCTGGTAATCAGTGGTTTAAAAACACAGATTCCTAGATCTGGATCAATCCATGATAGGCTCTCTTCTAATTCAAGAGAAAATATGAAAACCAAGGGAAAAAAGGATATGTTTTTCAGAAAACTAAATTTATTTAGTGAAGTGAATAACCTTTTATTCTAAGACTACTGTTTGGGGAGAGGCATTAAGTGTGCTTTTATGAGATGGTGGCAACCACAGACTATTGCTGTGCTTTAAAAATGTCTTTACCAGGCCAAAAATAAAAATAAAAAATAAAAACTTGGAACACTTACGTTGCTCCCCAAATTCTAAATTTTAATTTGCAAATAAAATCCAAAATTCTGGAACCAGTTTTAAATAATTTCTGAACTTTATTAAGACAGACATAGGGTCTAATGTGTGCATATTATTCTGCATCCTGATTTTATTTCACTTACACACGCCCATGCAGTGATAACACTGTCAGGACTTTTATCTTAAGTTGCTATATAGTAATTCTGTATGTTAAGTGTATTATTATTCACTTAGTCATTCCCATGAGTTTTGTATTGGAGTTGTTTATTAGCACAAATAGCTTTACCCAAAGGAACTTTCTTCCTTCTATCCCCAATTCCATGGATTATTTCCTCGGAATATAGTTCCCAATGGGGATGATAAGAGTCACCGATAATACACAGCTTTGCTTTGTATTTGCTTCAGTTCCATTATTTATCGCCAAACTGTAGCAAAAAGACAATGTGCAACACTGTCAACGTTTATTAATATCCCAACCAATAACGGACTATCATCATTTCTGGTAATCTGACAAAGCAGTCTTACTGGTTATTTTCTGAATTCCTAGTGAAGATATGTTCCTTTTCTCCTCACGATGATACTGAGCCTCCAATTCCCTAAACTCATCTCTCCTAACCACTTCTGGGCGGGACTTTGGGTACGAACCTTTGGTCTCTCAATTTTTCATATCTCAGATGATAACCATTTAATCTTTTAAGCTGTCTCATTATTTTCACCCATGCTATGGCACTCCATTTAAAATTTATTCTATTGCCTTTGGCTGGGCTATTTTTCTTTTATTCTTCAGATATTCAGGCACATCTGTCTTGTGCATGATGACTTTCTCCATCGCTTCAGTGGTCCTAAGTTTGCCTTCCCTGTACAGCTGGGTTAAAAATACTATTCCATTTTCTTCTAGTTATTTTATAGACAAATACAATAGAATCTAAAAGCAGAGACCTTTATACTCTGAAATTTATACTTTTAAAACTGCAGAACTTTCTGGTATAAGTGCAATTCGCTCAGATAGTTCTCAGGGTGGCCTGTCAACATCATAAAATGACAGATGTCTCAAAACAGCTACTCTTCTCCAATCAGGAGTGAAGCCGGACATGGTATCTGAGAATCACAACTTTCAACTCTTCCTTCAGAGGCTGTTCAGTACCCTACAATTCTCTCAATTGCTAATGTCTGTACATCCCAACGAGTTCACTGAAAATTAATTTTCAGCAAGAAAGGTCATTGGTAGACAAAAGTAATCACCTGAAGAGAAAGACTCTTGCCCAAGAGTACAAAAAAAAAAAATTACAAATGGCTACAGAAACATTTTGCCTAATTATTTTTCACAGAATGAGACTCTCTGGGAAATTATAATTCCTCCACCCAATAGATGGAAAATGGAGAGAAAACAAACCAAAAAAACATCATATATGCAAATATGTAATAATTTACAAAGTTTAGATTATACTATATGACCTTTCACGTATCTATGTATGTAACAAATACAGAAAAAAACCTCACCAAGTGAATTCACTGAAAGATTAACAGGTAGGATTATAGGTAATTCTGATTTTCTTCTTTAGACTTCTTTTGCAATGTAAACTTGCATTATGTACTTTATATAATCAATGTTTTTATACACACACATACAAAGAACATACTTTTACTCTTAAAAACTTGACTTTAAAAAATGAAGGTTGAAAGATTCTGGCATTATATTGAATCAAATGCTATTAAAAATCAAGTAAAGTACCTCAACTTTTATTTAAGCCTTAGCTCATCAAACACAAGCACCCCAATTTTTTTCATATGTACAAAAAGCCTCATCGCTTACAACAGTAAGTCTATCAGAGATTCATTATAATAGAATTAAAATAATTCTTAAAATATCAAGAACTTTCAACTTGCCTTTTTTTTTTAAGGTTATAGTCTCTAAAGTACTTACAGAAAAAAATTTCTGCAATGAGGTTTCCATGAAAGTGCCACAATGGTATTGCGGTTTTTTTAAGTCTTTGTTAAATATTGAAGTGTTTACTGGCAATGCTAAAACGATAAAATATTTAAGATCTCCTTAAAATACCCAATCAACAAAAAAAAAAAGTGGTAGTGGAAAAGAGATGATAAATAGATGAAACAAGAATAGAAGGTTGGAATTGTTTAAGTTGGATGATGGGTACCATTATTCTATTCTACTCTGTGTACATTCAAAGTTTTTCCATGATATAGTTTTTTGTAATGGTGTTATAAAAAAAATGAAAAACAATATACACATATGTACAACCATTCCTCATATCATCCAATGTAGCAAATGTAGACTCATACTCAATTTTTTTATCATCAGAGTGACTATTTCAAAGGAAGTATATGATTTGGCACTTTTTTTATTAGGCAAAAAAGTGTATGCGCATATATAAATCTATCAAGGAAAAAATCTTTCATTTGCATCTACAGATTTGATTCAGAAGATTTCAGATTTTCTATCCTAGACTAGAATCACACCAAGATAGTCGACATAGCACTACTTGGCTCGTGACATTTTTAAAATAAAATAAGATGCAGGTTGACGCAAGTAGACCCAAGACCCTATTCTAGGAGTCCCATTCTCCTGCTTGACACAGGACAAGATCTGCTAGCTAAGAGGACAAGCTGGTCTATACACAGGTCAGCAGCAGATAAGAAGCCTCAGCACTCAACAGAAGTTAGACAACCAAGATCCACATCATTTATTTTATATAGTCTGTTCTCCATAATAGCTGCAAAGGATGTGAAACCTGAAGACTCAGGCCCCCCCAAAGGGATGAACTCCCAGTGTATCACAAGTAAAACAAAACACAGCCCCATACGTGTTGACCAGGCACTCCCAGGTGGAGGGACTTCATGTGTGTGATCACAAAGGAGCCTTGAATCCTCCTTAAGGGATTGGTATGGCCTGGGTTACCTCCATGTTACAGGAGCAGATGCTCAGGTTCGAAGCTGTTAAAAGACTTGCTTTCAAGCAACAGTCTTCTGATGCCAAGGACAGTGTTCTTTTTACTACCCAACCCTACTCCTGGAGCATGTCTGTGATGGTGGGGAAGAGGTAAGCACTTCATAAAGGAAAGCAGGGCAGAAAAGAGGGAGAAAAGCTATAGGCCTAAAGCTTCCAGAGTCTCGAAACACCCTCAATTTCTTTCGGACTGCCCATGATTTTGTACTGTCTATTCTTTGCTATGAGCATGGAGCCTTTGATTATCCTTCCGCTGACATCCATGTCTCTGTCAGCTTGCTTTCTCTGCTTTCCGAGCTTTGACAGAGGTCTCCTAACAACTCACTTAACCTAAGAAACAGAAATAATAATTATTTTTTAAAAAGAGGAGGGATTGTCACTGCTGCGTGGGTGGGACATTCACCGCTGGTCCTCTCTCTCTGTCTCTGTAATGAAGATGGTACAAAGAGAAGCTGGCAGAGCAACGGTCGCAGCCCTCAACTCCCATGGACCACTTAACCTAGTAGGAGAGCAAAGCCTACCTCTCTGACTTCATGAAGCTGGCCGGAATACTGACTCTTGGTTCTTCGGGCAGCTGCAGGCGACTTGTGATGCGTGATTGTGACAACACCGGGGGCCCCCGCGCTGAGGTGTCTCTGGCTACAGGGAGACGCAGAACAGGGTGTTCCATGGGGGAGCAAAGTGAGACTTCGGCTTCGGGAGCTTGGAGTAGTCTAGAATAAGCAACAGTGTCAAAACTCAACAACCGACCTGTAGAACACAGCTAAGTGTTGGCTTCCGTTTATTCTGGACCTCTTAATCTTTCCCCTTCATCTGTTTAGAGGAATGAAGGCATGGAGGAGGTACAACAACACCTCATGCCCCAAACCTGCACTCACTCACCTGAGAGATAATTTCCATTAATCAGCCTCTGGTCTCATCCCCAACTGTCTTCTGCCCCACATTATGGCCATGAAGAACTAGCTACTCAGTCTCCTGGATCTGTGCGCCTCTGCGTTTATTAGCTCCTCCTCCTAGAATGTCCTCCTCGCTCCTGGCTGGCAAACTTCAGATGAGCCTTCAAGGCTCAGCTCAGTGTCTCTGTTGTGTGAAGCTTCTCTCTGTCTGTCTCGGCCTCTCCACTGCTCTTATTCCATGCATCAGGGTTACATTCATTGTCCTGCTACTTTCTTAAGAGATTCTTTCAAACTCATCTTTATATCCCCAAGACCTGGCACATAATGATTGCTTAATTTATTAAGTGCTTAATAAATGTTTGCTGTATGAATTAATGTACTAAATCATCCCTATTTGTTAGTGCAGTGTTTATATTTCATCCTATAGTAATATATAATCCAAATGATTTAGTATGTGATAAAGATGACATCTCAGCTCAGTGGAAAAGAATTTTTCAATAACTGGTATTGAGATAACTGGGCAGCCATCTGAAAAACGAAGTTGGATTCATCTCTCAGATCACAGATCCCAAATGGATCAAAGAAAAATGAAAATCAAAACAAAACAAAAAGAATAAGAAAACATGTAGCCTTGGGGTGGCGAAGACCTAACACCTCAAAATCCAAAAGCCATATAAGAAAAGCTCGATAAATTTCATTATCTAAAAACTGAAAACTTCTGCACCAGAAACAAATTTTAAAGACTTACTCCCACTACCAAAAGAGGCAAACGATAAACTAGGAAAAATATTTTCAACTTATTTCACAGTCAAAAGACTCATCATTCTAATTAATAATTAGAAATATAATTCCTAGAAATTGATAAAAACAGCAAACTATTAAAATAGGGCAAGATGTGGACAGTTCACAAAAAAAGATAAATGCCCATTAAACCACATGAAAACATGGTCAACTGTACTCATAAGATAAATATAAATTCGAATCGCATTTTGATGCCATCTTTCACTCATCGGATTGGCAAAAATCCAAGTTCGAGTATACAACTTGTTGACAGGACCATAGAGAAACAAGTCTTTGGGAGCATAAGGTGGCACGAACCTGTGAGGGTGATTTGGCAGTACCTACAGGCATTACAAATGCATTTCTCTGTGATCCACCAATGCCCTGTTTGGGACTGTATCCTCCAACACCCCTGTCCCCAAGTGAAATGGCATATGTCCCCATTAGTCACTGCAGCAGAATGTTTAGTGGTAAAGGATGGGAAACAACCCAAATGTCCATCAGTATTGCACAGGTTAAAAAAATGATGGTACACCTACATAATGTACTACTACCAAGCTGGAAGAGAATAATGAGAAAGGTCTCTGAGCTGGTCTGGAAAAAAAACATCTCCAAAATTATAGAGTTACATGAAAAAAGCAAGGTGCAGAATTAGTCTACAATATGCAAAGTTCTGTGTCAAAATGTGAAAAATGAGTACTTTTACTGTCATTTGTTTAAAACAAAAAATATTCTAGAAGTATACATGCAAAACGGAAAAAAAAAAGCTGCTACTTATTAGTAGAGAAGCAGGGAATGAGAGAGTAGGAGCAGAGATAGAGCGAGGTTTTTCACTGTATGGTTTGTTTTTTTTAATATTCTTTCATTTTGATGTGATATACTACCTATCCAAAAATTTTAAAAGTCTACTTAAAATTTACATTCTAAATGCTCTTCTTATACTTCATTTCAACTTAAGACAGATGACATGTTGGATTCATGACAGTTTTGGTATTTCGATTATCAAATATTTACTGAACACCTACCATGTGCCAATAAGAATATCTACTGCATGGTATCAAGAAGAAATGAGATGTCTTTCACCATAGATGCTTACGGCATTGTTAGGGATATAAGATGCACAGACACTGATACAGAAATACACACACACGCTCTCTCAAAGAGTAAGGAAGTACATAACAAGGTGCTAATTTGGCAATACAGCCAGAAAATGCCAATGAAGTGAGAAAAAGATCAATGAGAGTTGACTTCATCACAGAAGGCTGTTCTGAGGGTGAAAGACTTGAAGCCTGAGCAGGATTTGGGATGGAGGAAAAACAGGGCCGCAGTGCACAAAGCAATCCAGTGAGTTCAAAGCGGTCTTACCCCCTGCCTCACATAACAGTCACAGCTCTAAAACTTGTTAAATGTTAATAGTCTGTAATTTTACAAATCACCAGAAGGTTGGGAAGCGGAGTGGGAGCCTGGGTAGAAATCACCATTGTATATTATCCCGCAGTACCCACAGTAGCTTATAAAGGTTCTTGGGATCTGAAACTTAGATATAATTATTAGAAATGCTGATGTAGTTCAGAAGCAGTGTATTGCTTTTAAATAACCTTGTTTATAGATATCTGGGGAAATCTGTGATCTAAGAATTACACATTCCTTGATCACAACGAAATACACCAATCACCCACTTTCAGCTTCAATCTTTTCACTTGGAATGTAGAAGAGAAAAGAAGCTATTTCTTTAATCTCTTAATGACAGTCAACTTGCCAAAGCATTTAGAGTCTACTAAAATACATTTTGATTCTTCGGGAGACTTATTCCCACCCAAGAAAAGGCAGATTTTTCACTGGGCTTTGAAACGAGACAGACAAGGTTCAGTCCCCCAGCTCCACCAGGTTCTAGCTGTGTGACCTCAGGTGAGTTATTTAAGCTTTCTTATTAAGCATCAATTTCCTAATCTTTAAAATAAGAATGATACTATTGACCCTTAAGAGCCATCGTGAAGATTAAATTAGATCGTGCACATAAAATGCTTAGTGTGGTGCCTGACATGTGGGAGCTGCCTGGTCAGAGTTTGTTTCTTTCCTTACATCACTTAAAACTTGATCGATGTAGGCCTTATTGATTTTTAAAATGGAAGGAAGTCATTCAGCACAAAATCATAAGCAGTCACTGATCTGCTTTTTATTTTATACAGAATCAAAGTGGTGATGAAGCCCAAAATATCATTTAAATACTTACTAGGGAACCTGTGTGGTCAGCAAGTAAATTGCAAGACTGTGGGGGTGGGGGACACCTCTAGATTCTGAGTAGAATGAGAACCCATCAGAAACGAGAGAAGGCGACCGCTCAGGAACAGGCGCCTGTGCTTGGAACAATATCACCGTAAACGGCAATAAATCAGGAAATTCACCCAGAAGCCAAATTATTCCACTGTGGATGTCTAACCCCATGATCATTATTTAATGGCTGTCACTTGAATTCACAAGCAGTAAATGTGAGTTGAAAAACCTTTAATTTCCCATTAACTGTGGGATTTTCATGGTTTATCTCACACCCATGCCTCCTCTCAGGGTAAAATAAGCAAAAAAGTCTCGCTCTTGGTAAATCCCATTGGTCATCAGACACAAGGAGAAAAAGAGAGAAGAGGCAGCAAACTGCCTTTTAAATAACCTTATATATATGTAACTGGAGAAATTTTTGATTTAACTATAAATCAGCACAGTCTTTCCAAAACACAGCCTGTCTAAAATTTCCAGGGTTTGTGCTTAGATGTCACACATACACATCTTTGCTACTAATTTCAGATCAAATATTATCAGAGTTTGAGGAACAACATGGCAGAGTTTTGCTCCAAATATTTACTTCAATATTTCTAGGGGGGCGACTAGAAATACCAAGTGTGCCATCTGTGGAAAATTCTGAGTCAAGGGTAACCATTTCTATTCAGGAATAAGATTCACTCTTACCCTAGGAAAACCACCCTATATGTCCTCTCCCTCAGCAAGCACCTGCCTGATAAACGGGGTGGTAGCAAAAAAGAGGATAGGGTACCAGGAAAGGCCAAGTGCTGAAGCTCGAATCCCACCCAGGCGCTCAACGTGCAATCAGGTTTCATGATACTTAACAACCTCTTGGTTTTTACCTACATTCTTCATTGGATTCCAAAATTTCCCAAGGTTTCCAGGAAGGGACAAACACCACACATACTCTTAGTATTTACTAACCAAAACTGGCATGAAGGAAATGCGTGATTGGAAAGGGAGAGAAAGCACTAGAAAGAATACGTCCAGCCAGGGAAATGGAGTTCTGAGTCAGGCAGAGGCTTCATATCATTCCAGTGTCTAGAGGAGTAGCAAGAGGATCTGGTCCTACGAGGGCGTGTGGGGAGTGACGAGGAGCACAGTTTCTAGTCAGTGTCCTGAGTTCAAATTGGGGCTCTACCACTCATAAGCTACATGGCTTAGGAAAATAATGCGGCATTTTCATTTCTAAAATTTTGATACTCCCGACCTCATTGGGTTGTTTGAGAATGGAATGAGGAAAGGGAGGTGAAAATATGCCACAGAGTAAGCATGTAGTGTCATCATTAGCATTCGTAAATTAATAAAAATGAGGCCTTTGGGCACCAAGGAAGTCGAAGGGGCACGTGGTCCCAGAGTCAGATATTACATGGACTTAAAGGTTGTTTTTGTCAACAGAGCCTTAAACAGACATAGCCTTATCACTTTCTTAAAAAAATTTTCACATTTTCGAAAACCATTCTGTTGCAGAAGGCAAAGTCCCAGTAGATTATTCCAGTACTGCATGGGTACTAAACAAGAAGAACGAGTTTAAATATAAGCATTTTATTCCATTAATAGTTTGGAATAAAATACAAAACCCCAAATTGAAAAGATAATTAGCTAGTCCTAAAAAAAAAATCTCTTAAAACATGTATCAAAAGTCCTTAATAGACTTATTGAAGCTGAAATTAAAATGCTGAAAAGAAGTAAGGGGGAAATATCTTGAATATATATTTGTGGCAACTACTTCTGTAGAAAACGTTTCTGATGAGAGAAATTGCTAAAGATCAATTAATTATAACAGCATTCAAACGACATTTGATTTTGAGCATATTTTCCTCGCTTCCCTGAATGTACAGTAAAAAAAAAAAAAGACAATCTTTCAGAAAAAAAAAGCCTAAGGGAGGCAGAAAAATCAAAACAGCCTGGTTATGTATTATGAAAAACAAATTTAACCAACTAAAACCATTTCATTACATTTCTCTCTTCCTCTAAAAAAAACTTAATGTACCATTTCGAAATATGTGAAAGCTAAGCAAAAAAACTTATTCCTTTTCTTCCAAAAGTAAACATACCTCGAGATCAAGGAAAAAGGAAAAGTAAAACAGTTTTCAAAATAGTATATTCAGGGACTTGAAATTATTCAAAATTTCATATTCCTGGAAGTCAACATCTGAATAAAATGTGGAGTATTTTTTTAATAAATCCATTCTGCTGTTATAATAGCTTTATAAGGATCTTTTCATTTTCCTTGCTTTGTTGTTGTTTTTTAATATTCTCTTATCTCAAGCTTAAAACAGAATTAAAGTAGAAATAAAATTTTTAAAACTGGGACAATTTCCAAGTTCATTCCCATGATTAACTTTTCAAAATTATATGTAGCTCTTTTTTTTCCAAATTCCCATCTTCTTGCAAAAATAGGAGTTTCAACTTTAAGTTACAAACCTAGGGAATTTCTTCCATTGTCATCTGCAAATCTTCAACATATCTTACACATTTTCCACTAACTTTAAACTGATAACCTCTTAAACACACACACACACACACACACACACACACACAAATGCGTGCAAACATCTGTGCAAAGGAAAAACAGCAGTTTTCCCCACAGAGTCAGTCTCTAGCCTACTTCTAAACATACTATACTGAAACCATGATTATGCATGCAAATGCTAGGTCTTTGAAAAAAATCAGTGCAAACAAATGCATACATATTTCCATTTCCTCCAAATAGAAAGAAAACTTAACATTTTTGGCTTGCCTTTTCTCCCAAAATTTTCAGCACCCAAATAAATTCTGCTGAATCTTCTCTAACAGCTAATCCAACCACTCCAGAATCCCTAACCTATACTATGGCCCCGCTTTGGTCTAGGTCAAGCTCAAAGGTCCAAAATGGGCTTAAAGCACTGGTCTCACGCACTTGGCCCCGTTATCACAAAGCACCTTTTTCCCCCACTTCTCTAGCTATTGCCGGCTTCCAGATCCACCTAGAAGTGGTTATGTGCAATTTCAAAACCTTCCACACATCTACCCTCTCAGCCTTTGTACCTTCCATCCACATCCTTTGTGTGGGACCTTGCAATTCCAAGTACCAAGGATCCTTTCGATATTCTGAAAGCGTGAAGATGCCTTCTTTCTACTGAACAAGCCCAATTCTCTCCATTTCACATGCTACAGAACTATGGAATTTCAAGCTAAAGGAACCTCAGGTCTAGTCCTCTCCTTTTACAGATCTACAAAACTACAGCCTCAAAAAGGTAAAGTGAAACATACCAAAGTAGGGCCCAAATCACAAGTCTTATTCAAGATTCAACTAAAAGAGCCTAGCTAGACACTCAGCGCCTCTACTAGATGGCCCTTCTCAACTCAATGGAAACCTAGTCATTTAAAATAGTGTCTAACACAAGATAAACATTAAAATATTTGATAGAAAGGAAGAAAGCTGATATTATACATTTTTACCTTTCCTCTTGATAAACTTCAACCTACTTCACCTATCATCCTAAAAATATACACACAGTACTCCCTTGAAAGCAGGAGAATTTCTTGGAATTGCAGATCCTCAAAGAAAATTATTTTATTTTATGTATGATGTTTGTCTGCAAACACTCATTAATGCCCAAAATTGCCATTTTAATAGAAAATCTGAAAGGACTAAGAAAAAGTTTCCTTGACTTAATTATATACCAAAAATAAGAGTAACCACTATATTTAATACAGAAATTTTAGCTTCATTGCTTTTAGATTTAGAAAAAAACATAAGGATTCTAATATCATGACGTTTAACATAGTTCTGGAGGCACTAGTCAATAAAATAGTACAGGAAAACAGAAGAGGTAGAAGGAAGGGAAGGAACAAAAAATGGTGCTGACCATAGATGTGATCATTTTACAAAAAATAAAAAGAAATAAAATGGATGAGTCCAGCAACGTTGCCAGATGTATGATGAATTTAGACAAGTCAACAGCGTTCTTCAGTATCAACAATAACCAACTAGGAAATACAGTAGAAAAGAAGAGGCTCACAATAGCAACAATGACTGATATATAGGCACTAATCCAATAAAAAATACATAAGACCTTTGTGGAGAAGATTTTTTAAATCTATGCAAAGAAATCAATGAAAAATTGAGGAAATGGAGATGCAGATACAGGTTAAAGAACAGGATAACTTAATATGGTAAAGATGTCAGTTCTCCCAAATTATTATATGATTATTCTAATACAAAATACAAGATTTTTAGCAAGTCAGTAAGTTTATTCTAATATAGGAATGGAAGAAGAAAGATCTGTGAAGGACCAAGTTAATTTTGAAAAAAGAAAAAGATTCATCCTATTACCAGATATAAACGTTAATGAACAACAAAGCCATGATGATTATGTGGTATTCATGCAGGAACAAGAAACTAGAGTAAAAACGAGAAAAGGCATAAAACCATACTTAAGTACATGTGAGAAACTGGTATATTACAGAGGCAGCACCATATACCAGTGGAGAGAATGATATTGGGAAGAGCGAAAATAAAGCGGGCTCTGTACCTCACAGCATATACAAAGGTACAAGGCTAAATGTAAAAAGTAAAACCATAACGCTAACAAAAGAAATGCAGACTATCTATGTGACTCTAAATGTAGGAGACCATTTCTTAAAAAGATCAAAAGTGCAAATCTCAAGTTGAACATTTAATAGACTCGACTATACTATAAATAAGAGTTTCTATTCAAGAATGACACTTTGGACAAAATTAACAAATGTGTGGACACTGGGAGAAAATGGATTAATAATACGAGAATATAAAAGGAGCTCCTACAAATAGAAGCCAGAAAACACTATAGAAATTGGGCAAACAGGCTATGTACAGAAGGAGAACCATGAATGGCTAACGAGTATATCAAGGCAATCGGAGAAATACAAATTAAAATAACTAGGGAGATTCTACACACACTGGATTTGCCAATATTAAAGAGTGAAACACCACCAAATAATGACAAGGATATAAAGCTACTGGGACCTTCCGCATTGCTATCGGGAGAGCAAACTGCTGTAGTCATTTTGACAGCAACACAGCAGAATTTAGTGAAAATACATATCTATGTTTCCTACGATCCTCAAGCTTTCAAGGTGTACATCAGTATGTATAAATAAAATGTATACATATGTCAGTTACAAGTAATGACTTAGAGGTAAGTACAGCAGCATTGACAAAAATTAAAACATACTGCTGAGTTAGACAAGTTTCAAAAGAAAATATAAGATCTGCAGGACAATACCACTTACATAAATTTAAAAAACAGAATAGACAAACAAAGACCAAGATATATCCAGGGAATTTATGCTCAATAGGGACAAAAAGAATGAGAGCAGGGAAGAAAACAATCATAAGAGTTTTTTTTAAAAAAAACTTTTAAAAGAAGTCCTTGTTAGGGCTGATGACTTTGCCATGATCCAATAATAATAGTAATAACTTTATATTTATAATAGTTAACAGTTGCATGATATGGTGTGCCGTGAACTGTTTTAAGTATTATGCCTTAAATCATTTAATCCTCTTTATAATCCCGTGAGATAGGTACTATAATTTCCCATTTCACAGATGAGGCAAATGAGGCACAGAGAGATTCAATGTTTCCCTATGTCCCACAGCTAGGAAAGAACAGAGCTGGGATTCAAATCCATACAAGCTTGCTCCTGAGTCCATGCTTAGCCATGACACTGCTGCTAGAGGTGATTCACTCACTCTCGTCAACTGAGCTCCAAAAAAGTCACCACAACTCTTTGTTGAATACCATAACTGGTAGCTTGGTTAGCATTTGGGGGTGGGAGGGTACTTTTTAATATCAAAGTCCCATACAACACACTAATTCTTAAACAATTAAACAGTAAATTCAATAAGGATTAAATAGGTGAAGATAAAATACATTGATTTAAATGTTTTAATCAATTATTCATCATGGCGGGGATCATGTTTGATAGTATATCTACAGATGCCAAAGATTAAATGCTATTCACACTCATAGCACTTAATGTGTTTTATACATGAGTCATCTGTCTATGCCTTCCTGTCTACCCTACACTATGACCTTCCCTGGGCCAGGGATTGTGTCTAACTAGCCACTGCGTGTGCTGATAAAGGACCTCACCTTGCAAATGCTATCACTGCAATAACTACTTGAGAGCAATGAATTCTCCCAACCTCAATTTTAACCACTGTCTAAAACCACTGTTCCTTCCCTGAAAACCTAATTTTAAAAATACCAACCATGACTCAGTATCTCCTCTCCTTTTCCAAGAGACAGAAGAGTCTAGAAATGATACACCACCCACATTTAATTATAAGTAAACACAAAATGTCCAAAAAGCAACCAACACACATTCTTCAGAGACCCAAGTATTTCCTAAGCATCTACTATGTGCCAGGCACTGCCCTAGGCAATTGGGATATAATAATGAATGAAATAGACAAATATCCCCACTTCATGGAAGTGGCATTCTGGTAAAGAGATCAAAATAAGTAAATCAGTAAAATACAAAGTGTTTTAGATTACATGATAACATAAAACGGAGATATGTAAAAACATAAAGCAGAGAGAAAGGTGGGAGGGCTTTCCAACTTTGGATAGGTTGGCAGGGAAGGCCTCACGAGAAGATGACATTTGATTTAAAGACCTGAAGAAGCAAAGGAGGGAGCCATGCTGACATCTGGGGAAGAGCATTTTGGGTAGAAACTCAACAGGTGCCATGGCCCTGCAATGTTTGAGCAAAGAGGATAGCATGGCCGGGTGGAAGTGAGCAAGGCACAGAGCAGTTAAGAGTTGAGGTCAGAAAGGTAACAGACTGAATTAGAAATTACAGACAATTGCCATGCAAGCCAGAGTATCTGGTATCACCCGGGGCTGATTCAGACACCCAGAATGATGAGCCAATTAGAACAATGGGATCCAATAAGCTTTTTCCCTCAGGGACATAGTCAGGTGTTAGTCATTTGCATACAATTTACATATTGTCTACATAGCATGTATCATCTCTATTAGATAATTTTCATGGTAAAATTATATTGCTACTGCCCTGAAGATGGGCATTTCATGATTTATTCCACTCTCTATTCTCACATCTCAATGTAATCAACCCAGAAGATACTTTTTGCCAGAAATGAATCACAGAACAAAAGGAGACTGCATTTCAAGGAGTTCTATAAATGATCACTCCATAAAATGGTGGAAAAGGGTTCTTATTTTATGTTTAAACTTCTGTCACCTACCAGAGGGTCAAACCAGCCGTGGGGATGAAAAGGCCAATGCAATTCTAAGACAGAACATTTCAAGAAGCAAATTTGATTTTCTTACAATCAATAACTAATCTCTGACAGAAGCGCTCCTATCTACTCAGAGATCATTATCTCTTTCTCAAATGCTCAGGCACAAAAGCATGAAGCTCAAAGGGCACTCCTACTTGTGTTTCAGAAAGCTGCACACTAAAAAAAATTCAATCACACCACTGCCAACATGCCTCAGCTGCATGCAGAATCCTCCAGGATCTGTGAAACAAATCCCACTAATGACTTATCTCCACCTTGCTATTACTGATGAAGTTAAAACGGAAATGCAAGATTTGCTAATAACTCAGGGAAGGTGAGTAAATAGTACCTTAGTAATAACTCTGTGGGAGGTGATAGCCACAGGAAGCTGCAGAAACCTTATAAGCTTAGCTTTAATTAGGAAATTTTCCTGAAAATGGTACATGTGACCAGACTCTTAGAAGCTACAGCTCTTGGCCTTCCTCTTTTCTGCACTTTTTACATGTATGTAACACATACACAGGTATATCATACACCCACAACCCTTCCTAATTCTCCCCAAGGCACTTCTTGCCAAAGTAGAAACAAACCGTAGACTCACAGGCTTACACTAACACTGCACTAGGCTTATATTTAAGACACAAAGGAACATAGATTGTGCATCTTGGATTTTTCTGAATCCAGACACAGGATTTGACAAGTACACAGAGCCAACAAGAATTTTATTACTTATTATTATTTTTTGCTTACAACTAATTTCTGGATCACAGAGGAAAGAACCTCACTCAGATCTCTCAATTTTCACCAAAGAATTTAAGACAGGAATCATTAGAAGTGTAAGAGGTTTAAGTACTCATCCCCTTTCGTTCCAATCACTAAAATTTACAGAACCTGGACCATCAGATAAATATCCAGCAAAGCTCGAAGTGCATAGGACTTCCATGGGTGCCGATAATTTCCATGCAGCAAGTACGTGGATGGAGTCATTAGAAGCAACCCTGAAGAGATTCAGGCCATTTTATACATGAGGCTTTTCGCATTGCCCAACCTCAGGATATCAGGTAGCAGACTCAGAAAAGCTATAGTAAATGTTCTCAATGTCCTCAATGTAACTGACTATTTGGATTTCCCACCACTTTTCATTCCTTCCATAACCCCTACTGACTGATACACATAGGATGTTGACTGCACATGGCTTGTAGCCTCTCTCTGACCATCCCTGCATACCTCTGCTCCCACCAGCTGAGTGTCTACAAAAAAACAACTGTATTTAGTCCCTACTCTACTTATGCTGGAACACTTATTATTTTAATTGCATAATTTAAATAATAAGCTGATAAAATATAAACATGAAAAGTAATTGTCTTTATAGAACTAAGTTACATGACTTGAAAAATATCAATAAGTGAATCGCTAAAAATTGCTGTTGAATTAGGTGTGGGCATGATAATTACAAAAGACTAGAAACCATTTATAAAAACCTAGGGGTCTGTGATGAGTCTGCCCTATTCTTTAAAGAAACCAAAACAGGGTATATTATAGGTGATACATTATAGATGTACTTCTATAAGAAAAAAAGATGCAGAATTTCTACCAGTGAACCCATGCTTGATGAAAGGGCCTTGGAACTACATCTAAAAATTGGTGAGTGAAGATTTTAAGTTAAAACAAAATACATGCTTAAGGTCTGTATATACCATACTTATGATTCCTTGCTTTAGCTAACTATTTTTGATTAAGGGACAATGTCTCCAAATTATCAGCTAAGAGGACTTCTCCTGGAGCCTCAGCCCTAGGATTATTGAAGCCTAGTGTGGCCTGCTCTCCAATGTGTGAGCTGCAAGAAAGCAGTTTCCATAAATTTACTAATGCGCATTTAATGTGCAAATAATGACTCAGCCAAGAGCTTCTGGGCTCATCACAGGAGAAATGGCATTGTCTAACAGGTGCCTATACCTGGGCAGGTCAGCTCTATGTTAATACTCCAGGACAGGGAGGAAGATGGCCCAATCCTCAAGGGAAATGGAGACACGAAGTTGCCAGGAGTTAGAGAAATACAATAGCTCCCTCTAGGACTCAAAATGCTTCCAAGCCAGTATATTACTGTCTTTAACAGACTTTAGAGCACATGAAGGAGAAAATTAAACTCTGATCACTCCCTGCATGAGAGTACATGAATGATTTTTCCTCAGTTCTCTGTCTCCAGAGAGCCTGCCACCTGTTGAAGAGTCCAAATTATCTGTTCTTTTAAAGAGGGTTTAGTCTTGTATTAAAATCTAATTGGATTCCTACAGTTTTAACAGATTTAGTAGCATTAGCTCTAACAGAGCAACTGGCCTAATTCCATCAAATAGTGGAAAAGAAAAAAAGAGGTTCAGAGGAGTGGAACAAATACATGACCTTCACTTGGAACCAGGTTGAGAAAAGTCCCCATGATTGCATACCATCCATTCTGAATATTCCTGAAGCTTTGAGAGATAAAGAATCAGTGGCTACCAAGAGACGGATGAAGGACATGGAAATTAAATGTGCCAAACACATGTGTGTCCTGCTTGACATCCTCTCGGCCCACCTCCTAACTCCAGTAGTTGCTAAGGCAACCAGTGGGGCACAGATGTTGGTACTTGGCCTCGGTTATATTATTTACCTCCTGTTTTCTGACCTGGGGCTGTTCTCTGGACGCCAATTCGGAAAGTCAACAGAAACCAACTTGAAAGAGCAAGTGCAGGACAGGTACAAGAGCAAACCCGGAAGGGCAAGGAAGAGTTAACACCCTCATGAGGAAACCCTTGATCAGTGAGGGGAGCCAGCGAGTAAATACTACCATCTTCTGCACACAGAGTGGAGAATTCTGAAGCACATTCTATACAGTTCCAACAAGGCCGACCACTAGGATTCTGCTTTAATTGCCCACAACAGTAACCAGCACAACAGCACGCTTTTTGGATGTCTTTTTATCAATTTCCATTATTTCATTCTTCTTGGTCTCCCTACTCCACTTGCCTCGGATCACATTCCTGCACCCAAACCTTCATTATCTGAGATCTGCTTTCTGGGGAGAATCTACTTAAAACAATAGGTACACATTGTTTCGCAGGGTGCCAGACAATAACCAAAGTGGTATTGTGTGTGCTTTAATCTGTCGTTTGTGATATTTGTTGGTTCTCCTTTTCTTTTTCCCCCAGACTTACTCTCTATAGACTGAAGTTCCGGTTGGCATGACATCAAATTTCATTTCTTCCTCAAATCTTTCAAGAACTATATTGAGGAATATAGAGATAAATTTCCAGACAAGGGCCCAATCTAGACACTGTAAATAGAGCGTAACTGATTACAAAGTTCACGATGGAGTATCTTCAGGATATGTGCCCAGTGTTCATGGAAGTCACACATTCAATAGCTCCATAGTCACTGGCAGCCCTGGACCGTCAGTTCTGAACCAAAAAAAGAAGGCAGCCATGAAATGCAGATGCTCGGAGCAGACAGGGTAGATAAGGCAATGACAGGGACCATAGCTTCTGGGGCTATGGAATTCAGATCAGCTGACAGGAAGAGCAAGATAAGATTGTTTTACCTCATGAGCAGCTGTGACAAGATTGATGAGATTCTGTCTTATGTTTTATACTGTACATGTAAGATGCTGAACGAGGATTACTGTAACAGAGCATCAAAAACTCTCTGTTGGGGAAAAGAGGCCCCATGTATTATCTTTGGGATCGTGACCAAAATCAATATAAAGCAGAAAAGTGCTTTGCAGAAGCAGAATGTGTGGGTTCCAACTGTGAGCTGCCGTGATATAAGTGGACGGCCTCAACGTAAGTATTCTACAACCTAGGCAGTGAGGATTAAGGTTAACGTCTTACCCAAAAGAACCAAAAACGGGCACTTAAACAGGTCCAAGTACACAAACTCACAGCAGCCCTACTCACAATAGCCAAAAGGTAGAAACAACTCAAATGTCCATCAAATGTAAATGGATAAACAAATCGTCCTATATCTATATCATGGTTGAAACTCAGAAGCATCATGCTGGATGAAAGAAGTCAAACACAAAAAGTCATATATCGTATAATTCCATTTATATAAAATATCCAAAATAGGTAAAATCACAGAAACAGAAAGCAGATTGGTGGTTGCCAGGGACTCGGAAGGGAGAAATGAAGAATAACTGCTTAACGGGCATGGGGTTTTATCTTGGTTTTGAAACTACATAGAAATGGTGGTCGTACAACACTGTGAATGTACTAAACACCGCTGAGTTGTCAACCTTAAAATGGTTATTTTGTGTTATGTGAATTTCACGTCAGTTTTTAAAAAAATGAAAAAAAGATTAATGCCTTAAGAATCAGACAATTCTCCACAAACAAATCTAACATGGTCCGTCTGCCTCTCCTGGATGGGCTTCTTTTATTCCACACATATGGAGCACAACAAAATGTTTTATTTTAAGGCTGGTCTAATTTTGCCTTAATACAAGCAGAACTATATACCCAGGGCATTGGATAAGAACTATATACACGGGGCATTCTAAACAATGACTCAAATTTTATTAAAATAGGAAGTCCACCAACACAAGAGTAAAAAATATTTGCTCAAGTTATCCAAAGCTGTTAACAATGGATGTTTTAGTGGTGAGACCATGTTGTTCTTTCTTCTATTTTCCAAATTTTCTTATATAAATTCTATAACTTTTATAATAAGAAAAAAGTTAAGCTAATGAATTAATTATATTATTCCAGAATTTCCTTATAACATTGACTATATTACACACAGAGTTGTGCTCAATAGTCTTCTCGCACGCTTCACCCAGAGGAGCCACAAAGCATGAGTTCCAGTCAGCACACATTAAAAGGGGAAAAAATCACAAGCAATCACTCCAAGTCCAGATTTGAAATTTTCTATTGTTCTACCTGTCCCAGAAAGAAGGAAGGTATAGGCAAACTAATTCTTTTCAGAGATCCCAAAACTGCTATTACTTGCAGCAGGCAGGATCTTTTTGGTCCTTGTGTGGCCACCATTTAAAGTTTCCATGGCTCGTCTGTGCATCATTTATCTGACTTCAAGAGGAACCTCGCCCTACTGAGGTCAAGGCACTGAGAAGGTGAAATGTGTGCCTTGCAGACGGCAACTCTGAAGCAATAACAAAAAATGGCTATTTTTTAAATCCTACTTGGAACAATTAATCTAATGCTGGTGGCTAAATATAAACACACTACCTCTCTTGACCTTTCCTTGGGGCAAATACAAAGACTTTTTCCCTTTCTTCCCTTCCTTATTTCTCTGCAGCTTTTGATGTTACTGAGCACGCTCAGTTTCCAAAGCTTCTGGGATAATGAACCATCCCAATTCTCCTCCTGCATCTGAGTGCACATGCTTTTTCTCACCAACGTCTTCTATTTATCCTCCATTACCCAAGTGTGGGTGAACACTTGCTACTGTTGGAACCCCGCCCAGCCATATGTCAACAGACCCAGGGTAGCCTGCTGAAGGATGAGGAACATGTAGTTCATTGACCGTCTCTTCCCCCTTACACCCCAATGGCCCAGCCAAGAGCCAGCCAACCACCAGACATGTGAGCAGCCAGCTAAGACTATCAGGCCCCAACCCACCTGTGAACTAACTGCAGTTCGGTTCACAAGCCCAAATGAGATCAGCTGAACCTGGTTCAGACCAGAAGAAATACCCGGCATAACTGGAAGCTAAATAAATTGTAAGCTTAAATCAAACATTAAGTTTGGGGATGTTTACAGGAATAGATAACTAGTAAACAAGATTTGAGGATGAATTTATAACATTTAATGCTGGATAGGATCTGAGAATACCTTCTAGCCCAAACCACTTTTTTAAAAAAGAAACTGAGCCCCAGAGAGGATGAGCAACTGACCCTAAAGCACACAGAGCCAAGAGTAGAGGAGTTCCAGGCCTCACTGGCCCTACCACTTCACGCCATAACAAAGTCCTTGATCTTTAATGAGGGTTTATTATGTCCTCGAGAAATGCCCATCAAGAGGCTGTTAAGAGAATTATGACACATGCATTCCATTAACTACCATATGCAGCTGACTTTTTTAAAAAATGACGGAGTCGCACACATGGAAAGATTTCCAAGATTGTGTAAAAAATACAAACACAAAATACGAAAAACAACAAGTCACAGAACAATTTATAAAATATGGCCCCATTTCCCTCTCGTTGAAAATAATGCACACATGTGTATGCCTAGAATGGTTACTTTGGGGACTAGAATAGAATGGAGGGACAAAGATGGAGAGAGAAACAAAGTGCTTCCAAACATATAAAAAAGCAAATAGAAACTGCACTACCAAATCAAAGTGTGTGTGAGAGAGAGATGTTCTTCCTTCTCTTCCCACAGAAACACAGAGGTCAGCAGCAGATCACACCCAGGTCACCCTCACGGCACCTTCAACATAGAAAGCTGGCAATTACACTATTCGTCATCATTATAACTATGATTTTAATAGCTACTTTGATTAAGGCTTTCTAAGAGTATTAATTTGCTTATCTTGCAATATCTCTGCAAAACACAAGAGGCTGGAAGTGCTCCACCTACTTTATAGAATAAGAAACTGAGGTACAAAAAAAGCAAATAGCTCAAGGTCAAGGTAGAACCATCAGAAGACTCAAGTTTCCTAACTCTCAGTCCTGAACTGTACCCACTAATGGTGTGTCTGCATATTATTTGATATTTGAGATAATGAGGAAAGCACTTACAACATGATGAATCAAGCTGGCTTCAAAAGCCAGCAAATCAAAGCCATTAGTCAAGGTCAGTATCTAAAGTTGCAGAAAGACTTCATAAGAGAAAACACAGGGATTTTTTTTCTTTCTTATTTCAAAGTCAATCAACGCTAGTAATATTCTTTTGTATTTCAAAAATCAGATTCTAAAGAGACACCTCCTCAAGTTTGGCCAGTCTTTACTACGCATCCCACTGGGGGAAAGAATATTTATGGCTTCACATGTACAGAAATCTCGGATGCTCTGGGAAGCTATGTCTACACTGTGCCAAGGGAGAAGTGCTTCTTCATCAAAGATACATGAAGGAGAGCTGAAGAGTAAATGTACTCCTCAACCCCACTCCCCAATTTCCTGAGACCCCCATTTACCTTAGCTGACCAGGGGTGAGGGAGCTGGCAAGAACCTCTGTCCACATCTGGCCAGAGCAGGCTGAGGCAGGAGGCAGCACTGCTGTGGGTTCTCACTGCGGCCGAGTGCTTGCAGCCCATGAGGCCCCGGCCAAAGCCTTGCCAGCCCTGCCTGGCCCCGCACAGCTCCCACAGACTGTCGAGTTTCCACCTCAAGCGAACATTCTCTCCAGTCTCTTCTCCATTCTTCTGGTGCAGCACAGAGCATGGGGCGAAATAAAACTTCAAAAATGTGATTTGCCTCCTTAGCAATAGTAACTTGTGCCAGAGGTGCCACCCGACTCTTCTCAGATCTGTGCAGAATCCTGGCACAGGGGGTCCAAGGCCACAAAGTCTGGGGTCCCTTTCATTCCATGGCTGGGCCTGGGGCTCTCCCAAGCTGGCCTGGTAGAGAACTGCTTCGTTAGTAAAGTCTCTCTCAATTCCTAGCTGCAACTCTCACCGGGGGAGAGGCCCAGGAGATGGATGGGCTGTCTCACACCTGGCAAGAGAACAGGGCCTTTCCCCAGAGCACAAGCTCTGCTGCAGAACCACGCCGTCGGCCTTGCTTCTCTGTGGACACTGAGACAATTTCCCAGCAGCTGGGGGTACAGAAGGGCCTCAGATGAAGGGCCAAACATATGGGGATGGCTTCAAATCTCATCTCTGTCGCATCCTAGCCATGTGGCCATTTAAGCTTTCTGAGCCTCAATTTCCTCATCTGTAAAATGGAGATAACACTGACCTAACAGGATTGTTGTGAGAAGTGCATGAGGCAGCATTTCTCACCTAGAGGTGATTCTGCCCCCTCCAGAATCAGAAGACCTGTTTGGTTGTCACACTGGTGGTGGGGGTGCTACTGGCATCAGGTGGGTCGAAGACTGGGATGCTGAACACCCTACAGTACTCAGGACAGCCCCACACAGCAAAGAATTATCCGGACAAAAACACCAATAATGCCAACACTGAGAAACCCTGGCACCAGGAGATATATGTGGGAGAAACTTACGAACTATAATACACTATTATCATCACAATCATGAGAAGAACACATTTTTGTGACTAACAAACTATTCCCATAGGATCAAAGGAGTCTCTTATTGTTATTCTTACTTTTTACATCAATGCATGACAAAAATCTAGAAACTTCAAGTGTCTATGCTATAAGCTGTAAAGGAGAGAACACCAAGATCAGTGCACCGCACACAGTAGGCAGTTTATAAATGCCTGCTGTCCAGTGAACAAAAGAAGTAGCTTTTAAATCCAAAGAGGTATGCAGATTTGCCATCAGGAGGGCTTAAGGAGTATAAAAAAGATGCCATTAAGAGAAGTTGTCAAGTAGGCAAATGCAAAAATATATATCCTAAATAAAGTATCAGGCATCAGCAAACTTTTCCAGCTGCTCCCCTGGCCAAGGAGGATTCAGAGGGAAGAAAGATCCTGAAGGTGGATGCCAACCTACTAATGGAACTCAGGGTTCCATTGAAAATGTCCCTGTATCCTAACTCCAAATGGGCTTCTTTACAACTATCAAGAGTAAGTGTCAAGGGGTCGGTGAAGGCTGTAAAAGCAGCTAGGAATAGCAAACAAAGGAGGCAAAGTTTACAGCAGAGAAAGAGGATCATCAAATATGTACCATGGGCAGGAGAGGGTGGGGATGTTGGTGCCTGGCAGGACCAAAAAACTGCAAATCCAGGTTAGACACCCACCTGGAGAACACAACTCTGATGGATAAGTGGGTAGGTGGCTGGATAGGTAGAGATGAATAATAGGTAGGTGGGTGGATGGGACAGATTTTCCAGGTCAAAACTAACCCCAAAAACGCTCAATTAACTTGCCAAATATTTTCACTTTCCTACATAACATATTAAGATTACTTACAAAATCTTTCTCATTCTTCCTTCCACATTTCAGAAAGTGCCCATGTTCCATTCTAGGGTACCAGGGACAAGGAGTCTCTGTTCACAATGTCTGCACAATTCCCGTATTGGTGGTCAAAGACGTGGGAATACAGCCCAGTCCACTGGCTTTGAAGTATCAGAGACCTGGGTTCGAAATTCATTCCCTCACCAGGTATCTGACCTCTAGAGTTTTATTATCCTCATTCTCTATCACAAAACTAAAATGCACCTTTTTAGAACTTGGGAAGTGTTAAATAGACTAATGTCTATTAAGGTACTTATCACAGTGACTAGCATTTTGATCAATTTTGATAGATATTGGCATAATAATTTCATATATTGTATTTATATAAATAGGGTCATCCACAATCTTCTCTCATGATATATAAATTATATCTCCATAAAGTTGTTTTTCAAAACTAGATAAATACCAAAGATAGCATAAAGAATGGGCTACAGAAGTTGCCCAATCATAAAGGACAACATTCAACCCAGTGGCAGTTTATCACTGACTTGCCCCAACCTTCCTTTCTAAATCTCTATTTCCACAACACGTCATCCACTCTACTCTCCAAGACCCAGTAACCAGTCTAACCAGTCATCCATATTAGCTTGACCCTATAATGCCTCTTTTCCCCAAATTCTCTTTAACTCTCAGAAAACTACTGAGCTCCTTGGTCATCAGTCTCACTAGAAAAGAGCAGGTAAAGAATTATTTTCCTTAAAATTCACACTAACATGTAAATGATTTATAGGAAATATCTCCCAAGGAATATATGCATTTAAAAAAAAATGGGATCTTCTTTGAAAAAGTGTTATATTATTTCTATATGAAAAGATTTTTTAAAATCATGTATAATTTTTAACAGTTTTACCAATTAACATTTTATCTCATTTGTTCCCTCTCTTCTGCCCCCTTCTATCTACACACACAGAATCACACACACAAAAATTTTAAACCATTTCAGGATACGTTACATACAGCACAGCCTAGCCTTTCACCCTTAAGTATTCACTACTTCATTGTGTCCTTCCTACAAACAAGGGTATTTTCTTACATAATCACAATACAGGTATCGACTACCTTATTAATCCACTGCCCAGATTCTAATTTTGTCAATACAAAGTCAGATTCAGTTTAGGGTCAGGTATTGCATTTAGTCGTCATGTCTCTAGCCACATTCAATTTGGAACATTTCCACAACCTTCTTTACCTTTTATGGTATTGATATTTTAAAAGGCTATGGTGTATATAGAATGTATCTTTCAACAGAAATACCTTAAAATTCTCCCCGTTTTCTAGTTCCTGGCCTTGCTTTATTTTTCTTCATAGAAAACTATTGCTACCTGACATAGTGTCTGTTTCTTGACTGGTTCCCCACAAAAGTGTAAACCCCACGTGACCACTCTCCATGCTCCACCCCCAACATCCCCACTGCCAGAACAAGGGCACACAGGCAGTCAGCATTTGTTGAACACTATTTTCAAGTTGACCTTCTAAGCTCTTCTCCCAATAACAGCAAGACAGAGACCAGACAAGCTCACTCTGAACAGCAGACTCCAGCTACATGGCTGGATTCTCCTGATGTTAGCACCTTCATTCACACTTGTCTGTCGTGAAGTTCAGCATGGGAAATGTCCTTGGACTGAGTTGTCTATCCTGCCTCGAATCAAAACTTCTCACAGAGGCCTATCAATATGAAATCGGCCGCCAATATTCTAGACAGAAACAGCAACTACTTATTTCTAGAACAAAGCCCTATTTCAGTATAGATAAATGGTGGAATAAATTAGTTCAACTGAATCAAAACTGTATCTTTCTTTCAAAAATTTTTTTTCACATCTGAAGGTCCCCTTGAGGAAGATCATCATCCTAGGTAGCACTGTTTACTTTTGGGCAAGGCAGGCAGCCTCACATTAAAATTATGCTTGAGAAGGTATGCAAAATTGTTGTACTTTATTAAGACAATAAAAACTCCCCAAACTTTATTGTTTTAATAAAAGCTGTTCTTAAATTGTGTTTTATTTACTTAATTTGATGGTATGTTTAGGAGGATGATGTTTTACACTTAATTTTAAGTACCCAAAAGGTAATTATCTGTGAAAAATTCTAGAAGAAAAATGGCACTGAGCTCAATATAACATGAATGTAAAATTGCCCAACAGCAGAAAATAGGAAGACAGAGCCGAGGGAAGAGTAAATCCTCAGATGAGCTTGTCCAGCTTTATCTGCTGGGAGTTTACAAGCTTAAATCCATCGTTTTCTGTTCCCCCAAAGATCTGCTATTTAGGAAAACTGACGGTAACCACGAAGTTCTGCTTTTCAACCTGGGGAACTTTTCATCCTCAGAATCTCAATGGGAGATGGGTTTCATCTTGCTTTTACCCAACAATTTGGGGGAAATAATTTTTAAATATTAAATCAGGCCAGTATTTCATGCAGTAAGCTGCATGAGTCGAATGTGAGACACATGGGATTTCTAAGTGTTTTCAGGCAGGCAGCATTGACCCCCCTGGAACCTCCAGTGTCATTCACTCTTACTCGGTCCATGAATGGAGAAGTTCTGCTCACAGAACCCAGGACCCAGGACCCAGGACCCAGGACCCAGACGGTGCTACTTCTGCTATCAGCCAAACCACCCCTATACAGAAGGTTTCAGCTGAGGAAGGGGCCACTCCGCACTCATCATTAATCACTGTTTAATTCAAATAAAGGGGTGAAATGGAACACATTCCCCAATGAGCATTAAACTTTAAACACTTCAAACCATATCAAGTAAAATCAATTCTGAGCAACAAGAATAGAAGCCTAATCTGAATTGGCAGGAATCTGGAATTATCAAATATCTTCAAGGACATTTGGTTTTAAGACTTTCAGTGAAGAATATAATGAGAAGCAGGTTAATCAGTGACTGCCTGGTGAAGAGCTTCTGCCTGCAGATAAAAGACAGGCTTAACAGTGGCCTAAGAATTTGGCCAAACGACTCAGCTCCACTTTAAAAATAAATTTCTTTTTACAAATTTAAATTTTAACCAGTTGGGTAACTACAGTTTATTACATGCATGATTATAATTAAACAATGCACAATGTGAACATTTCAAATAGTATCAAAGGGTACACATAAATCCCTTCTTTCAACACTAAATCCCCCAAATCACTGTTATTAGCCTGTGCATCTTTCCAGATTTTGTCTTTGTGTCTCAACTTGCTGTTTTTTGTTTTGACTGGTTGATGGGTTCCACAATGGTATACTTCCCCCATCCTTTTTTCCATAAACTTTCATCAATTTTAATATATAATGATTTAAATAAGTAAAAAAAAAATCTCTTCTGATTAGAGAGTTATTTATTGGAAATACCCCATTTTGCTGGCTGTGCATACAGCCTTGGCCAGTCCACTACTAGGCATTTCCCAGGGAGCTCACCTCATGAGGCCCAATTTGGCAGGGTAACTCTGTAAACCCAACACCCCTTGTGGAAACTAACTCAGTGTCTGGCTGTGCAATGGGAACGCAATGGACGTGATCTCATTTAATCCTCACCACTACCCAAAATTCTATCTTCACATCAGCAACGACTGCTGTCCCCATTTCATAGATGAGGCCCTGAGGTTCAGAGAGAAACTTGCCCCAAGTGGCATTACAGGGCTGGTTTTGAACCCAGTCCTATCTACCTCACAGAAAGCGAGGCTAGCTCCACAAGACCACCCAATGTGAACCATGCCGAAGTAGTTAAGTCTGGATTATACCAGAACTTTCTGATGCGTTTATACATATTCTGAGAAATATAATCATGTGGGCAAGTCTATCAAACCTTATTAGGAGAGCATCATCACAATCAGGTTTTAGGGGAGGTTCTTAGCTACTACTCCTGGGTGATCCATCCTCAGGTGGAACCTAGCTCCACAACCGAGTTACCTGTCAACACAGAAGTTCTAGCAGAGCTGGAAGAGTCCATGTTATAAAAGAACTGGTATTTGTGAAGTGCTAATGTCATTTAATCCTAAAAACCATCCTGTATAGTTGATACCATTATTTTGCCCAATTTACAGGGGTAGGAACTGACACTAAAATAGATCAAGTTACTCTAGATAATTAGACTGGTTAGCTGCTGTGAGTAGCCCGGGCACAGCCAGAAACCAGGTCCTTTGACTCCAATTCCCTACTCCATCCACCATCCCCGATGCTCTATTTGTTCTCAAAAATTTCATTCATACCAAAAGAAAAAGGTGAGAAAAGTGAAAAGACAAGCCACATAAGGGGAGAAAATATTTACAAATCATGTGTCTGATAAGGGTCTGGTATGCAGAATATATAAAGAACTCTCATAACTCAAAAATAAAAATGACAAAGGATTTAAGTAGACATTTCTCCAACAAAGATATATGAATGACCAATAAGCACATGAAGAGAAGATACTCAACATCATTAGTCATTAGAGAATGCAAACCAAAACAACAATGAGATACAACTTTGTACCCACTAGGATGGCTATAATAAAATTAACTAAACAGACAATATCAAGTGTTGACAAAGGTGTAATAAAACTGGAACCCTCATACATTGCCATGAGAACGTAAAATGGTGAAGCCACCATGGAAAATACTGTGGCAATTCCTCAAAAAGTTAAACACAGAGCTACATATGACCCAGCTACTCCATTTTTAGTATATAGCCAAAAGAAATGAACACACATTCACACAAAAACTTGTATACAAATGTTCATAGCAACACTATTCATAATAGCCAAAAAGTGAAAACAATTCAAATATCCATCAACTGCTGAATGGTAAAAAATGTGACATGTCTATATAATGGAATGTTATTCGGGCAAAAAAAAGGAATAAAGGATTGATTCATGCTACAGTGTGAAAGAAGCTTGAAGACATTATGCTAAGTGAAATAAGCTAGACACTAAAGGCCACATTTAATGATTCCATTTACACAAAATACCCAGAATAGGCAAATCCATGGAGACAGTGGTTTGTGGTTGACAGGGCTGGGGAAGGGGGTGGGTTGTGTGGGCAACAAGGAGTGACTGCTAATGATCATGGGGGTTTCTTCGGGGGATGATAAAATATTCTGGGATGAGACAGTGATGACGGTTGTACAACTTTATGAATATACTAAAACCACTGAAATGTATACTTTAAAGGGGGTAAACTTTATGGTATGTGAATTATATCTCAAGTTTTTAAAAATAGATCACAGCCACTTGCTAGCTATGCATATCTGGACAGGCATATTACTTATCCATCTCTGCACTTGAATGTCCTCACCTATAAAATGTGGTAATATAGTACCTGCCTCATAGGTCTGTAGTGAGAAAAATTTAAGATAATCCAAGAAAAGCACTTTTCTTAGTACCTGCCACACAGTAATGCTGATAAATGATAGTTGATAGATGCTGTTTATTATTTTTCTTTTCCCCAAAATATGTTCCTCTTGCTTCTTTCTCTCTCTCAAAAAAAATTAAGACACATTTTGCTTGAAAGTTACTCCTGATTTTCAGCTACAGGAAGCTAACAGCTCTCTCTACAGAAATAGATTTCTCAAATACTTCATATAATACAAAATATGATATCTGAGGAACATAAAATATGATAACTTGGATAGTTATTAAGGAAACCAAATCCAACACCACTACTAGTAAGAAATTCCTGCTACTAATACTAATAGGGAGGACTGAGGAGGAAGAGTTGACATTTATTGAGGGCTTAAAATGCACTAAGTTTATGTCCACCACCTCTATGACAGTGGCAGCTACTGAAGACGCAACTATGACTTCCCCACGGTCCTGCGTGTTAAAGACAGTCAACCATGAGAGGTCACACACACACACACACACACACACACACACACACACACACCCACCCATAAGGAGCACTGTAATACAGGTATAAATGGGAACACACAAGAGAGAAGATCCACTCTGCCCACCCAGGTCAGGAAGGCATCACAGAAGCGCATGAGCCTTGAAAACCATATGGCTATTTGCCACATGAAGGACAGAGGACGAAAGGCATTCCCAGTAGAGGAAACAGCAGGAAGCGTGCAAGTACACCCTGTGTCTGGGGACCTGCTTGTCTAGAACGCCGAGTGCACGAGGGTGGAAGAGGAGAGAAGAAACTGGACCTGGAGTGTGATGGGCACCGGATGCCAAAGCAAAGTTTTGGATTTTGTCTTAGGAGGCGAGGTGCTAGAAGAGGTTGTTGAAGCCAGGGAGCGGCACCATCAGCAACTTTGCTGCTCTGCTCCCCATGAAAGCTCAAACTAGACGTCTCCTTGACAACCCACTGCAGCGGGGTGAGGGAGCAGAATCCAACCACAAGAGACCACCAGTTCCCGCCTTCAGATGAGTGAGGCCAACGTCACCATCGCATGGAGAAGGCAACTCAAGAAGTGAGAGTGGTCCAGATATTTAATGCCAAGGCCGCAGAGCAGACCAGAACTCCTGACAGGAAGGATGGAAAGGAAGGAAGAAGGATAGAAAGGAAGGAGGAAGGACAGAGGGTTGGGGAGCACCATTCAATCTTTCTAGATTTAAAAAAAAAAAAAGTAAAACTGTCCACAGTGTCAGAGGAGTTTAAACTGAACATCAGTAAGTTCCTCTTTAGCAACTGTAAAGTACTAATTGAAGCTTTACCATCACTGTCCAACAGGACTTTCTGTGGTGATGGTAGTGTTCTATATTCATGCTGTCCAACACTGCAGCCACCAGCTACAGGTGCCTACTGAGCACCTGAAATGCGGCTAAGTGCAATTGAGGAACTGACTTTTAAATTTTATCTAATTTCAGTTAATTTAAATTTAAATAGCCTCATGTGGCTAGAGGCTTCCATCTTGGACCACGCAGTTTTAGAACCTACCTTTTGTCCTATTTCTCACATCTACTGTTTTTGACAAGTGGAACAAAATGAGTTTGAAATTCCTTCCCACTTTTTATTCATTCTGTTATTTCTGAGTTCTTCCCAAACTGTTCTGAGAGGCTTCAAATTTATTTAATCATAAAAGAGAGGTATTCAATATCATTTGTAAAATGACCACCAAATTCTTAGCATTCGGTCACTAAGTTGCCATCAGCGGCCTCTCTACGTAAATAAAATTAGGTATTGTTTTGGGAAGAATCAACCCATATTTCTTCATTCTTAGCATAAATATGTTGGTGTGTATTTTTGTGCAAGTAGTGAGATGAGCTAAGATCAGAACACTGGACTAGATGACATATGAAGTCCCACGTAACTGAGTGGTTTCATATTCTACAGATGTCACTGGGTTAGTCTCAGCAGCAAGCAGGTGCTTACTGTTGTGATGTACCTCTGCAGTGCTCAGACCCAGGCTTAGACCTAGGGTTGTGGAAAGTTGGCATCTTTCACCATCAGGAGATAAAGATTCCTAGGACAATGAAACAGTAGCTTCGAATCTCCTCACTCTTCATACTTAACTGTGGATTTAACACATAGCCAGAATTCACCACCCACATCTTCCCTTTCTAATTCCCTAGAAGTAGTTCACACATCCTCCACACATCCCCAAATAAAATCTGGAATGTCTCCAAACATCAGCATCTGAACCTGGCTACCAGGGGCAGAGTCACCAGCTGGGCCTCTCAACCAATCTACTTCTGTGCACTCAAGCAAGCACACAGCCCTCCGGACAGATGACACCCACAGAGCACACTCTCCTGGACCAGAGCAGGCATGCAGCCAGTTTGCCAGGCCCACCCATCACTCTTCTGCCTCATTTCTCACTGTCCATTGCTCTATCATGCCTTGTTTGAATCCCTATGCCACTGAGGGGGCAGGGTACCAGATGTCATGGCAAAAGCCGGGGGTGTGAATTATAAACATCACAGGTGTCAGCTGTCACATGGAGGTTGTATAAACATGGGCATTAGCTTCCCCAAAGCTACAAGGGAAGAGGAGGAGCCATCCCACCTAGCCCTGGTGGCATCCACACCCAGCCACCGTGGAGGAGACAGAGCTTGAATACCACAAAGTCTCACAGAAATTAGTATGCCAACCATCATTCTAGGGGACTGGAAAAAAAAGAAAAATACTAGCAATGTGGGCAGCTTCGAGCATGAATATTTATATATACACTCCCTGAAACTTAGCAGCTTCCACTGCTCATTCACGACCTCCTAAGACTTACAATGAACTTTAAATCCTATATTAAGTAATCATATTCCTCCATGACCAAATCTGCATAAAACTATACCCTGGCATTTACATTTTAATTTGGAATTACCTGACAAGGACGAGGAGCCCTAACCATACATCGGTGTGATCTAGCCACAGTGTCTTCAAACTCTTTACACAGACAAAGGTTCCCTTAGAACTACAGTCTTCCTAAGTGAACTTGGCAGTAAGGGTTTGTGCTCAAAGAGCACGCAATCAAGTGCAGGAGTCAGGCCCGGGGCCTCAAAAACCCAGAGAAAGGATTTCAAGTACAGTGAATGGTGCAAACCATTTCAAATGACCCGAATACCTACATTTCCTCTTTTAATTGCCCCACAGATGAGAACAAAAAAAGCTATATTTTCCATGTTGTTAGAAATCACCAATAAAAATATTCCTTTATTTCCTCAATTTCTCATCTGGATCTAAACAAGTGCACGATAAGGGAAAAGGAATGAGAAAGGACTGAGAGGCAAGAGCAAGTAGCAGACTGGAAGATAAAATACAAAAGAGGTTCCAGAAATGTTCTAAGACGCTCGCCACTAGTCATACACACAGTCATTTCAAAGATAAAACCACCCAAACGCAGAGAAGAATAAGTCTGTGGCCGAAGCCTGGTCTTGTAGTCCATCCTCATGGAGAGGTAAGCTGCTCTTGAAAACAAATTTGTGATTGCTGTGCATATTCAAGTACAGAAAAAAGACTAGAAGGATCAACTCCAAATGGAGTCATGTGATCTCTTTTATCCAAACAGCAGAGTGTCTGGAAAGATGTACAGCCAAATGATATCATCAGAGATTAGATATGGGGCTAAGTTTGGGAATGTTTTTTTTTTTCCTTCTTTATACTTTCCTATCTTCTGGATGTTTTATATTGTGTGTAGGTAACATTCACAATTTTTTAAAATAATGCTACTTCCATTACGGGGAAACAAAGCAATCATCTGTGAATTCATAATAAGCATATGTTTGTGGTGGGGATGGAGGTGCCAATCAGAAAGAAGCCAGCTGAACCAAAAAGGGAAGTCCTGAGCTCTGTCAATAGTTTGAACCACCACACTCCATCTGGTGAGACTGGGTATGTAATGGTTGAAAGCCTCTACATCTACCACATGTCACAAATTTATCCTTTAGAGATGAAAGTCAGGGGAGAAGGTATTAATGTCCAACTAGCCTCAGAGCAGATTAGTGAACTACCCATATAGTATACGAGTCACTGAATCAGAAGATGCTTTTAATTCAAAATTCATGGGGACCTGCCCAAAATGCTCATCTTTGGTAAGCTTACATCACACACATGCACGCACGCACACACACACACACACACAAGTAGAAAAGGCTAACATTACTTTCAAGAAAATTCACTAAAGAAAATTTTGTAATCAAGCTATTTAAAAGATTGGAGAAGGGGTCCCCTGATTACATAAAAGGTATAGGTATCTTGTTACAGAGCTGTCCCCACTGTGTTATAAAATATGGAGTTCATAGGGGGACAGTAGCATCATCAACCTTCCAATCAGCTCCATCCAAACTAGGATGGAAGATGATGGTGGGAGGCATGTTTAGCAACTTGGTCTCTTGTCCCAGTCCAGTCACTAACTGCCATGTGACTCTGAGACCATTTAAGTTTAACTGGCCTCTTTTCTAATTTGCAAAAATGGAGATAATGCTACCTACCTCACAGAACCGCTGTGAAAAATAATGCAATCATGAGTGACGTTCATTCATATATGATGTATCAATTATCATTACTTCTGTCAACAGGCCAGTTCCTTTCCCAACCTCAGAGCTTACTGCAGTTCCCATAATACCACTATTCTCTATCCTAGAAGTTTCCCAACACCACCTACTCGATAAGCAAGAAACACGCTCCTACATTTTTGAGATTTTCAAAGTCACACACAAGTAAATTCTCATGAGGACAGCTCTCTTAACACTTTTCCAGTCAATGTAGGGCTCTACACTGCTTCAATTTTTATATGGTATTAAAAATAGGATGTTTTGTTTTGTTGTTGTTTGTGTTTTCAGAAAAAGTCGGTGTTCTACTCTTCCTAGCAGACCAGCCTCACATCCTTGCAACTACACCTCAAACGACACTGGAGGCCACAGGATGAACCTGCGTGATATTTAAAAAAAGGAAGATTCTGTTGTCCATCCGAAAACAAACTAGCCTAAAAAGGATCCCAACGCCCATGGAGGGAAGGACATGGCAGCACTTACTGACGGCTGGGACGCACGAGCAGACCAGGAGATCTGAGTTCAAGTCTCAGCTGCACAACCCTCCTTGTTGGATCTTCCTCGTGTGTAAACCAAAGGGGGCTGGACCCGACAGCCAGACCGCTGGATTTCAAAGGCCAATGTTTTTTTAATATGAAAATTTAGGAATTAATAATTTTAATCTGAAAATTGGAAATCACTTCTGATTTTTTAAAGTAAGAACATGTATTAAGAACAAAAAAAAGTATGACATTCACTAAAATACCTAAAAATAAAAAGAATTGGCTACTAGTACACACAACGGCATGGATAAAATCCAGAAGCATTATGGAAGTGAAAAAAGTCTGATATAAAAGCCTGTATAATTCCATTTACAGAACATTCTAGAAAAAGCAAAACTATTAACAGAAAATGGATCAGCAGTTACCAAGAGCTGAGGGAGAAGAGAGGGGACAGACCACAACAGGGTAATGAGGGAGCTTTTGGGGATGGTGGAATGATGATTGTGATTGTTACATGACTGTCTACATTTGTCAAAACTCAAAGTTTATAAACACTTAAAAGGCATGAATTTTATACTTAAAAAGGGTGAATTTCACTTTATGTAAATTATACCTCAAGAAACCTAAGAAATTATACCTCAATATACCTAAGAAAGGCGATTAATCGATCAATCAATACTCTACCATCTTCTACAATAAAAATATTTTAACACTCCAAAAGCAAAGCAATGTCATTTCTGAATAAAGACCAGTCCTTTATAAAGAATAAAGGTATCTTCTGGGAACAGTTCACTCTTTGTTTTTCTCATTCCACTTCTGGACTGGTGAAAACCTCATCCAGGAACTGACTGATTTCACCAGGTCTGGGTTTCGGACTGGTCCCCTTTAAAGTCCTCTGCAGCTCCAGTGTTCTATATACCTGGTTATCCTCCCCTTCTCACTAAGGTGAGCTTCACTGATAGCACCATTCCATCTACCTAATATCTGTACCAGGGAACGCTTGACTTTAAAGTTCTCTACAGTCTACTGGGGAGGGACCTGCCCTGCTGAGAGAGAATGAGGAAGAGCGAGTGAAGTCTTAGCATACATCCCTAACGACTATGATGCCAAGTAAGCAGCCACCCTATAGTTAACTGGAAATCAAGTTAACATTCACTGTAAGCCTAATTTCATTTTCACTGCTAACTTCTGCCCAAGCAGCCCTGGACTTCATAATGTTTCTGCTGAATAATAAGGTCTGTTCACAGTTCAAAAATTATTATTCCCCAATTGATCGCAAGAGCTATACCTGAGTGGTGGTAGCAATCTCACCTCCAGTTCTCAAAAAAGAAATCCTATAGGCCCTAATAGCTAAATTATTAATTTATTTTGATTCTAATCTAATAGAGTAATTATATTCTTGAAACTACCCAGAGAATGTATCAGAAAATAAAATCAGGGCATCTTCAAATTCTCTTATTTCTTCCAATTCTCCTGTTTCTTACTATCGTTAAGATGGATATCTTCATCTTTCCTAGTCTCCAATTCATCAAAACACCAATATACTTAAAGTTGGTTGCCTCCCACCTGAATTCTTAGACCCAAAATAAATTCCAGACGATTCAATGATTTAAACATGATGATTAAACTATAAATTCACTACTGGAAGAATATTCTCATAGTTTTGAGCAGAGAAGACCTTCACTATACATGATGCAAAACCAAAAGCCAAAACTGAAAATAAATTTGACCATGAAAAATTAAATAGTCTGCATAGTAAAAAATATATATTCGAAGTCAAAATACAAATGACCTGCTAGGAGAAAATATATACATTACTAATGACAGGTAAAGGACAAATATACTTAATACACATACGGCTACTGCACAGAAAAAGATAAACTCAATAGAAAAATGGGTAAAAAATACAAATTGGCAGTTCACAGAAGAGAAATATCAGTGGCCAACAAACATCTGAAAACATACTTAGCCCCAGTCGCGGGATCCATTTTTTTAATCTGTGAGACTATCAAAAACTGAGTGTTAGGAAGAGGCCCAATTAGTAAGAGGGGGAAAAACACCCTCACACACAAAACTGACCAAAGGACAAAGGAGGGGCACCTTTTTTAGAAGACAATTTAGCAATGTCTATGAAAATTTAGAAAGTACACACTTCGTGACCCAACAATTCCACTGGTATAAATTCATATATATACACACACACCTAGAGATACAAAAAGATACATGTACAAAGACTAATAAAGCATTATATATAACAACGACGAAAACCTAAATGAGTATCAGAGTACTTAAATAAAGCACTGACATCCATTCCTTAGAATAGCATTCGGCCAACCTACAACGAGTACAGTAGATCCATATGTCTTATAGGGAACAATCTCCAAAATATATTGTAAGTCGGAGGGGAACAGTATACATAACATAATCAATGTAAGTAAAAAAAAAAAAGTAGATGTAGACATAGATACAGATATATATAAATATACACTAACACATGCTAACTTTACTACAATGACATACATGATCAGTTAAGAGCAATTATCTCTAATGACCATAGATGGCAATAATGGAGACATGGTCTTTTTATTTAATCCTCTTCTGTTTTAGAAAAAGTAAAAAGATGCATATTAAAATTTTTTTTAACTGTTCTGCCTACATGTTTATAAAATACTAATGAAATGTCCAGAGCTATATAATTCCTGGAAAATAGAGAAGGCCAGAGGGAAGACAGCTTTCGCAGTGGGGCCCTAGCTATGATTACCCGGACTGTACACGGGGCAAGTTGAGAGAGCCATTAGGCTGAGGGCAACTGTGGCAAGCAAGTTAAGGAAAAGAAGGCATCTCTAGAAAAAGAAAATGAACAAAATCCTTGAGAAGAAATCGTGTCAGGTTGTCCATTTGGAAGTGAAACAGGAAGGTCGCACTAAGCAAAACATTTCCCAGGGCCCTGAGCAAGATGGCAGGCAGGTTATAGCAAATGAGATCAGCAGAAATTCAAGTGTGGGTCTTTCTAGCTGGTCCATGGAATATGGAAAAAGACTGCAATTAGATACAGTAACTAAATTTGAACTTAGGATATAAAAGAGATAGGCCTTTGAACATTAAAATGAATATTTATTGTTCTGAATAAATGCATTTTTCACTTATTTCCTGTATTTTAATAACTGAAAATCCTCTGAATAATCCATGAAAATGCCAGCCTCCTATCTTCTGCACATCTGATCCAAGATCTCATACTGAATCCTGAGGAGAAAATAATTCATACTTGGGTGCCAAATTATCCAAGGACATTTTTATGCACTTAGAATACAGAAGCTCCTTAATGTAGAAGTACTTAATCAATTTGGGGTCTAGGTTTTAAGGATCTGTGACAACGAGTCTCTAGAAGCAGTAAATCTGACTGCTCTGCCTCCACAGTGAAATCATCCACGCAAGTTTCTCAACAGACCAATTAACAGCTGCCTAAACTGACAACACAGAGAGCAACACAAGTGTCTCTTTCCAGAATCACTTCCAATAAAGTGCCTGCATGCCTCCTCATTCTACCCGCAAGTGAATCCTACCACTTTTTTCTTGGCTCTAAACGTAAATGTAGCAGGACACGTATGAATTCCATTACGGTGGATAATTTTTAAAAAATAACATGAAAAACAGCTTCCCCAAAGAAACAGATAATTGGGCTGAAGAGCAGCCGTCCAAGCTATCGAATGCCTCCTTGCTTCCCATGGTTACCTACCTTAGAATTCGTTTCCATGTGGTATTTGGCACAAGCTCGAAGCTGAGTCACCCAAAACTGTTTCTCTTTTGCATCAGCAGCTAAAATAGAGAAAGAAACGCTTACGGAGATTGTTCCAAAACATAGCCAACTTATTTCTACACCCACCTAAGTGGGTGGGGGACCGGGGGAGTGAGGGGTAGGAGAAGGAAAAATAAATGCAGATCAAGATTCTCGAGCAATCTGTACTTAAGCCAAAAAAGCAAATTACACTAAATCTCGACAGAAAATTCCCTAAGCCACATTAAAAACGTATTCTGAAATGTCCGTTATAAGAACAATTTTGCCATTTTTTTAACCTCATCTGAAAAAGTCATTTCTACTTATTCGAAAAGGCAGCAAGGAAGGGAAAACATGATTATTTTTGAATGCCTCTACCACATGTGGCTAATATGAGGATCAAAGTATAGCTTTTCGGGGCCTTTTTGTTATCTACCAGAGTTGTACTGTGGAGCTATTAGCATTTATAAAATAAGCGTTCAGTTGAATTACCATTTTAATATGTGTTCTCAAGGATTCTTATCAGGGTTGGGCAAAACAAGATACCAAATGCTGCCTTAGAGATCTTCAAATTTTCCCCAAAGAGACATTAAAGTACAAGCCAACTGCATAGCCATAACCTTCCATCCACATCCCCATCTCAAATATAAAATTATTTCATTAAAATATTACAGATATATAACAGGTCTTAATAAAATTTAAATCTTTAAGTGCACAATTATTTATTATAAATGTTTTAATAGTAATATATAATTATATATTATATTAATATTGTTTTAGTATTTTAATCATAAATATTTTATTAACTGTGCAAATGTTGACTATACAGAAAAGAGAACATTCCCCTAGAAATTATAATTGTTTACAAAAGTAGGCCTAAATGTCACCAGTCAATAAAACACCAACTTCAGCTTGGACTTTCAGGTGAAGAAATCTAGAGTTGCAGACCAGTGTAAAACCAGGGGTGAACTTAAGACAAAGGATTTTGCAAAAAATGAGAGCCTTTGTTCCTTAGGAAACCTGAATTGCCAGTTTATGGCAGTACTGACCCTGAACTCAGCACCAGAAACATTCTCAAAAGCTGTGCCTTTGATGACATCAAGATTCAACTCTGTGGGTGAGATGTGAAATGAGAAAAATACACCCAGATCGTGGGGGAATGGGCTACGAACCAGTCAAAATATGCAGAAATTTAGCCTGCCTTTTCGATAGTTGCCAAGTTTAAGTTAATTTAGCCCTCGTGATAATTTCATGCAGATGATAAAACTTTTATATTTGCCATTAAAATTACCCTTTCAAAGAAAACCTGAGGTTTAATAATGCAGAGAACAATAACAACTCAAAGGCAGAATGAGATGGCTCGATTGTCAAATGTGTTGGGTTTTTCTCTTTTGTATGTGTCATTTTAGGTGGAGGTGGGGACAGGAGGAGTGGCTGTTAAGTCTTTCACCTGCTATTGTTTCTGCTCTAACAATTTATTAAGCAATAAACAGCAAAGCAAAACCAAGGACCATATAAATCTAGCCAGCCGGAACGCACACTGCATGAATCTCAAAAAAGAACATGAATCTTAGCTCATTTCCCCAAAACTGAAAAACTTACTTCAACTATAGACATTTTTATTTCATAGACTTTCAGATTGTTTTATAGATTTTGAAATATGATTTTTATATAGATAATAAAGAAATATTAGCTTATTCCATCTCTTGGTCGCTTAGAGGTAGAACAGTGAAAACTGGACTGAGAGGTGAAGAATCTTAGGTCTTCGGTCTGGCTTTGCAGAGGTGACCTATCCTGGTCAGTTCCCTGGAGTCAAGGAGAAATAATAAGGGGGACTTTCTTTGTGCTTAGCCTTTACTTGGGCAAAGAAAAATGTCATAAGAAAGCAGAATTATCAACCACCTCCTAACACTTAATACATACTCTCTTTCCCCAGACTTTAATAAATAACGTTGACTGTGTGTATATGCGTGTGTGTGTGTGTGTGCGCGCGCGCACGCGCATGTGCACATTTGGGTTTTGTTTTATTTCATTAGAAAACTAACCATTTTTCTGGCAACACAACTGTAACAGAATGCAGGAAGAGTGAATAGCAATCCAGTTACACTGCTATAGTCAAATCTGGCAAAAAAAGGTGTCCATGTGCCTTGGGGGGTGCAAGACCCACAGTTATGGCCAAATGCTGGGTTCTCTTGAGAGTCATGCTCATTCAGCCGAGGATGCTGGGCTGACATCAGTTTTCAAGAAGCAAAGTGAAGGGGAGAAAGCAAAGAGGAAATTAACTCAATACCAGCTGGCTTCTCACCATGCTCACTACAACAGATTAAGTAAAATATAAGTGAAGGAGCTCTTTGCTAAGAGATGGTTCTAGGGAAACTTTGTGGGGAAGACATGATGACCCTTCAAAGGCTGTTTTGTTCTTACAGCACAAAGTATCCACAGGGCACTATAGTGGAGACTCATACAAGGTCAAAGAAAATATATACTAAGCTAAAATGAAAAATCTGCCAAAGTCCTTGGGCTCAGCTGGCTTTGCAATCACTCACCTTTCCTTTGTCCTTAATTCCTCAGTTAATTCAGACAAGCAATTCCCAATATGTCAGGCCACCTCTCCACCCCAGGGGTAACAGAGGCAAAGTCTGTCTGTCACTACAGAATCCTCAAACACAGCACGTTGTTAAAGGTGATTAAAAAAAAAAAAATCAAAGCACAAGAGAGCCATCACCATGGTAACATGAATGCAGCCCACAAGGCCTGCCTGAAAAGTTACAAGAGAAGAATGTACCTCTCAGTTTATACATCTCTCCGTTAGCAGAGTACACGACCAGCATGTGGGGAGCTTCGTCGCTCAGGGACACTATGGCTCCAGATAAGGACAGGGCTCCTCGAGGCTTCTGGTGCTTGCTTTGCTCATTCACAAAATACTGCAGGATGCCAGCCTCAAAATCCAGCACAAAGTACCTGTGCAGAGAAACCACAGTGCATCACTTTTCTCCCCCAGCCCATTCTTCATAGCAAAGAAGGAAAGTAATCCTTAAATGGACAGCAAGGCTCCAAATCCAGGAAGCTGGAATCCCAATGACCCCTCAGGCTCCCTCAGAAGTCAGCCCCTGAGCTAGGAGAAAGCATTCGATTCCTAAATCAGAATGGAGCACCGCAGACAAAGGCCAGGTCCACTCAGGATTTGGTGCAATGCCCACCACTTTGCCTGGTGCCCACAGATAACACAGTAAACCTCAGAACAGCCAAAGCACAGCAGATGTACGAGGCCACAGACTTAACATGCTCCATATGACTTCACAGGAACAGCTGGAACTCGCTAAGCCTCTGAGAGAGGCCATTTCACACGCAAGGAGCAGTGAGTTGGGCCTTGAGCTTCCTGCCAACAGTATGCGTGCTGTGAGGAGCCCGAGCTCCTGCAGTCACCTGTCAGGGAACTGGAGATGCTCATGTAGCCATCTGGGCACACACCAGCAGGCCCTTTTATTTATATATATATATATATTTGTATTTATATTTATATATTTGTATTTATATTTATATATATATATATATAAATATAAATATATATATGTTTGTTTTATACGAAGAGGCAAGGATTCCCCTTACTCTAAGAGGCTGCAATGCCATCGGACTCCATACCCAGGGTAACAAAGGGAACTGCAAGCCGCCTAAACTGCTCAAACAAATCTTTGTAGCCAAATACCTGGCCTGTTTATAGTCTCAAATCTATCACTAAAGAAGTAGGACAACTTCCCCTCTCAACCAGAACAGAAAAATGGCTTCATCACCTGAGACTCAAATTCTTCCTGTGAGCTCAGAAGCCCAGTACAGCCCCCGCTGGCTTCTCTGCCTTCTCGCTTTCTGTTCCACCCCACACTGGCCTTTTCTCTGCCCGCTCCTAGTCACCAAGTTACTTCCCACCACAGGACCTTTGCTCGTGCGGTCTCCCCTGCTTGGAGTAGTTATCCAAGTGCGGTCCATGAATATCGGTGGTTCCAAATTATTACCGGTCCACGACAGCTTACTGAAACTCTTCCTGTCATCTGGCTTTGCTTCGAAATCCAACTGCATGACCAGTAGATTCCTCATTAGACAGTTCAGATGTTGTCCAACACACCTGGCACACACAAGCTACACACCAGTCATGAGGCAACCCCAATGCAGCTGAGGGGGAAAAAAGACCAAGTCCTTCACAATTGTGGGAGAAATACCTGCCCAGAATGCCATCCCGCCCACCCCACCAAAGCCTAGAAGATGGTTCCTTCCCCTTCTCGCCTTGCTAACTTCACAGCCTTCAGGAACAACTCAGGTACCGCCAAGTTGAGAAAGTTTCTCCTGACCAAGTCCAACGCTCCTCTCACAAGCTCTCACGGCACCGTGCAATCGCCCTTCCTGGCCCCTGCCCCAGCCCCGGCTCCGGCCCCAGTGGCAGTCTACATTTGCAGAATTGTCTGATTCAACAATTAGTTTCCCCCACAGACTCTCCATTGTTTGGAGAAGGAAACTTCCTTCCTCCTCTCCTGTATTTACTTAGGTACCTTCTCCAAACCGTCCCACCACACAGAACTACGAGACAAAAGCCCCTTTCCTGGTACCAAAAGACCCTGCCATCCCAGTCCCACAGAGCAAAGTGCGGCCATCTCATTAGCACCTGACTGCCCAGGTCTCCATCCTCCAAATCCTCTACGACATCTTCTACTTTTACCTATTTTTAACATTCCAAATGGCCTGGCAAGGCTACCCATTTTACCTTCTCCTTCATCCTATCTCAAGTCACTATAATATAGATATAATAATTCTGGCTTTTACCATTAGCATGGATAAATCACAACGAAAAAAAATGAGTCATACACAGACAAGATCTATTCAAAATATGGTCCATAGCCCAGTAGTATCAACACCACCTGGGAGCCTGTTTGAAATGTAAATTATGGGGCCCCACCCAAGGCCTGGAAATCAGAAATTCCTACAGAGAGACCCAGGAAGCTGCGCTCCACCAAGCTTCTAGGTGGTTCCGATGCAGCTCAGGTTTGAGAAGCACTGGCGTAATCTAACAGTTCATCACCAAATCTGTCCTCGTCTTCCAGGAGACACCGCCAGAATATATTTCTGGCTTTCCTTGTAGTTAGCATGTGGCCATTCAATCGAGCTATGGCCAACAGAGTGTGAGAAGTAATGCAGGCCTGGCCCATACACACACTCAGTCTGTGTCTCTTGTGTGCATGCACACACTCTCTCATACACACTTGCACACACACACACACTTTCATACATGTTGGAATGGAGACAACCTGAAGGGCAGCTTGGAAACCCCATAATGGGTTTAGCAAAGACGCAAGAGGGAGGGAGCCTGGGTCCCCGAATCACTCCCTGGAGTCGCCGGCTCAGGAGCACCCACATCAGCTGCTATCTGAATAAGTTTCATTAGGCCGCTAAGCTCAAGATCTGTTACAGCAGTTAGCCTTATCACACATGTTGGAATGGAGACAACCTGAAGGGCAGCTTGGAAACCCCATAATGGGTTTGGCAAAGACGCAAGAGGGAGGGAGCCTGGGTCCCCCAATCACTCCCTGGAGTCGCCGGCTCAGGAGCACCCACATCAGCTGCTATCTGAATAAGTTTCATTAGGCCGCTAAGCTCAAGATCTGTTACAGCAGTTAGCCTTACAAATAAACCAAAAATCTTTTTTAAATTTCTATTTTCAGGTGTTCCTATTTGAAATTACCTCCCTCTCTTTTTTTGGCAAAAACCAATCTTCAATGAAAGAATTGGGGTCATCTCTGAGCTGCCAATGGTCAAATCAAGTGCTAACCCTGCCTCTCTTTAGCAGTAAATGTTTCAACCCGACCTACACGTCTCGTCACTGTGACTGTAGCTGTGCAGACGCTGCTCCTGGCAAGACTGGGCATTAACAGCTACAATCCTCCCAAATGTAGGAAAGGAAACTGGGCTCCAACCACACCATGTTGTGTCCCCCACCCCACAGAGCTATGGCAACCCCCACTAATGAGCATGCCACCTGTACACAGGGGAAGGCAGAACAGGAAGGGGTCAACCCGAGTAGGCTTCAAGGAGAAGGCATATGCTGGTGGTTGAAAGGGAGAAAGGGCTTAACACCTTTCTCCCTACAGCTTCTCACAGCTCATCTACTGGGAACCTAGAGCCAGCCTCCCAGATGCATCCTATGCAAACAACCAACCATGAATTTGAAAAGGACATTACTAAGAAGCTGGTACAAAGACATGAACTGAATGCTGCTATTGTTTTTTCCAATAAGGATGGCAGAATAACCAATTGATGTCACATTATGCAGGATATGGGGACATTAATGATTTTTTCACATTACTTATTTCAACTGACATCTTAATTCTAACTTCCTGCCTCAAATGAAAAAAAAAAAAACATTTCCACTACTATCTAAAATAGTTTAAATGCAAATGCACAGGTCTGAATCATGTGCACTAAGGAAAGTCATCAAGAATTTACTCCTTTTCTAAAGAAAAATAAAAACTATCATATTTGGAGGGGGCGATGGGAGACTATCTGATTAAAAATCGGGAGAATGATTAAAAATTGCAACAGACTAAACAGTGTTCTTTCAGGATAGCCTTTGAAAGTCAAGTTAGCTTGTGTCATATACAGGTAATAGCTGTCCATACGGCACTAAGAAGGGCAATTTCTGTTGGTCACATCCCCTGGGACGAAAGAAATTACATTCGGTTTCCTGCAGGGTCATGGCTCTGTCAGGCACTGCTGTTTGGAGCTTGCGGCTATATCTGAAAGTCAGAGCTTTCACTCTAAATAGAAAAATGAACCATATTTCTGTATTAGGCTTCATCAAGCCAAGTGAAATTGCTAGATAAAATCCTGAAACATTCTTAAAGGTCTTTCTTCCAAAGAAATGAGACAAACCTAATTTCTAGTGTGTTCTTTTTAGTGTTGAGCTTTGGCGTGCAACTTGACGGATGTGTAGGCAAACTTAATTGTGTACACAGAGAGCATATTTATGTTATTGCTATGTTAACAAACCAAAGAATGTGCTGGAGAAAGGAGAGAATAAGGGGAAAAATCAAACAAATCCATGAAAAAGGTCATCTTAATTCCCATCAGGCCAGCTTCTTGGTGGCACACTTGCCCGATTCAAAGCTGGCAAATGGCAGGCCTGAGGAAGGGCCGAGGACCAGCCAGTGCCTATTATCTTTCAGACAAACCTCACTGCTCTAGAAAGAACACACAAGTGCACATACACACTCATAGACACATACACCTGCCTACACATACACTCATACTGATACCCAGACACACATGTGCACTTACACCTGTACACGTGCACCCACACGGATACTTGCACTCGTGCTCAGACATGTCACACTCATATACCCACATCCATTCTTGAACTAACTCATGGATTCACACTATACACTCACACATTAAGTGTGTACACATTCACACTCACTTGCACACATACACACAAAGCAGCCACCTTTACCTGTCACACTGCTTTCCAAGGCCTGCATCTCTGCGGGTCATCCTTCTACAGCCTATAAGCCTTTTAATCCACCCCCCATCTGCCTGGTAAGCTTTATTACGGTTCAACTGTAGGCTCTAAAAGGTAAAAACATAAATTTTTACTTTGGGAGGGGAGAGGAAGAGGGCCTAGGAGCTCACCAATGGCCACCAGCTAAACTCTGAGGAGCAGAAATACATAAGGAAAGGATGGGGGAGGGGGAGAGAAGGCATCAGGAAATCAGCTCATTGATGCTGACGAGAAGAAATTACAACCAAATTATAACAGAATTAGAGACAAAAATGCAGTGAAATGAATCTTTTGAAGAGAAACTTTTGCTAGACAGGCTCCTCCTGACCAAGAGCTAAATCATTTCGTCTAAATTTAAAAGTGAAAATTAAAGTGACAAGAGTAGAAAGCCTGAGGACGGGAGGTTATCACCCGCTCCTTGACGACTGAGCAGAACACCTTTCGTACCCATGGCCTTTCATACCCACGTTATTGTTATTTCCAAGAAAGTGTCGTCACAACTCTATTTCCCGTGAGGCTCAGCCCTCATCTCCACAACAGGCCCCCTGCCCACCAGACCCACCATCCCCCATGTGAAAGAGGAATGAGGACCTCAGCCTCATGGGTCCTGTCTCACCTTCCCCAGGTACTCTGTCTTCTGAGAAGCATCTGCTTCAAACTGCTGGAACAGAATTCCATACCCTGCCTTGTCCTTACCTATAACAGCTTAAGACCCTTCTATGGGTTAATTTATTGCCTAACTTCCAGAATCCCAATCACCACCCCACTAACACACCAAAACGGCAGAGACAGAGACCCTCTTGCAGAGGCCTGGGTTTCCCCAGCTTAGGCAGCTTCCCGCCTCCACAGTCCCATGCCTCTGGAGGACTCAACTGGGCCAGGCACAAAGCTGCAAGTTCTTTCCAGCACTGTGCATACTGATTCTTGAGGCTTCAGCTGCCTTCCAATTCCATTCTGCCCACAGTTACTCAAAATATCACCATTTCTGAGATCTAGAATCATCGTGTTTCTAAAATTTCCAATCTATTGCTGACAGAAAATAAAAACGGAAAGATCAGCAAAGCAAAACATATTCAGTATATCAGGAAAGTGGGGATATCAAATGGTGGATGTATTTTCCTAAGTTTACTTAAGTCTTCAAAATTAATATCATCCGTTTTTCATCTTTTGAGCCCTCCTTATCTTCAGAGATCAACATATTAAAGCTCTCCAAAAAGTTACCTCCTCGAAGCTACTAGTCTGACAAGATCAACGCCTTGATCACTGTGGTCTCTTCACCCCAGAGGAGATCACACTCAAAACCTTGAGGGTTTCTGGCTTGAAAAAGAAGGATAAATCTTCCAGAATTTCTCTCATGATAACCCAACTTCCTGGAGAGAAAGATGCTGGATCCTAGCATCAAAAGTTCATGACAGGTTCCAAGGCCCAGCACCAGCAGGCAACCTTGATCCGAGCCAAGCTCTGAAGTCTGGAATCCTCTCAAACCATGGAATTTGTGGCAATGGCGAGAGAGAAATACAACAGCCTTCTGACGTCTCTTAGCTACCTACTACTCAATTCTACAACCAGAGATTTCCACCGCCACCCCCTAATCCACCAAGAGATGGAGATCCCAACACTCTGGAAGTTATTAAATTGTCATAGGGCCCCAAGGGCTCGTCGCCAACCGTGGGACAAATACGTCCTATTACATAACAATTCAAACCATTTTGAAACGTATTCAGGCATGCAATACAAGTTCAATCTCAATATACTGGAAAAATTCAATGTGGCCTGTCCATAGCAGAACTATTACACTAGCCTTCAGCCATCTTACAGATATATAAACTGAACTATTAATAAAAAGAATTGTTGATATTTACAGAGCACTTTCTATGTGTCACTTATTGTGTGCTGCACACATATTAACTCACCCCTCCCAGCAGTACCAGAAAGTAGATGTAATCATAACCTCTTTCTAGAGATAAAAAACTTTAAGCACAGAAAGGTTAACGACATTCTCAAGATCTTACAGAGAGGAAACAAGGGGGCTAGATTTTAACCCAGGCAATCCAGCTTCAGAACCCATGGCCCGAAACTGTTAAGATATTGTGTGCTGATTAGAGTTTTCACTGTAAAGGTGCAAAAACATAGGGTTAAAAATACAGAAAGCAAACAGAAGTACAAGAAAATAAAATACAATCAGACTGGGAGATTTCAGAATCTTCCTATCACTCAGCTTTTGATAGATAAGCAAAAATAAACAAGAATATATAGATTCAAAATAATATAAGTACAAATTTTACTTAAAGTTCTATAAATAATTACATACTCCAGTGAAGAATATGGCTATTTTAAATGTACATGGAACATTTTCCAAAATGGCTAAAAAATCAAACACCTTTTAGAAATTTTATAGATCACATTCTTTCACTATACCTTGTGGCAAAATAAATGTCTGGTATGTTAAAGACTAAAAAAAATGATATTAGTTTTAATAATCTAATGTGTATTATATAATACATAGTTATATATTTTATATCACATAGTATAACATTATGTTATAACTAGGAGAAACATGAGTGAATATTTTTAAACCGTCAGGGTGGGGAAGGCATGACAGGAGAAGCAAACCCAATAAAAAAAGTACTGACACATATTTCTAAATAAAAAGTAAAAACATCTCTAAAATAAAAATAATCCATAAATAAAATTAAAATACAACCAATATAGTATAGTTTTTTAAATAAAAGAATATTGAAATCCTTTGCCTTCTAAAAAGAATGTTTCTTACAGTTTGGGTCAGCTACTTTCTACTTCTGAATCAGTTGGGGAGCTTGATAAAAATGCAGATTCCTGAATCCCAGCCCATACCGAGAGGTTCAGAACCCTTGTGAATGAGGTCAGAAAAATCAGGAATGTGAATTTCAGAGCTTTCCTGAGTCACCCTACAGTATAAGGACCAGTGCAAAACCAGTCAAGATAAAACCTTACAGTGTTATTCATCACCCTGCTTTTCTGCTGGTCTGTGAAGTTTTCCCTGCAAGTCACTCAGCAAACACCTGAGCTCCAAAGGCCCGTACAACGAGCAGAATATATTATTTAAGTACCAGCTGACCTCACTTTGTCTCATTCTGAAAGCTCCTAAATCACAACAGTCCAGGCAGCAGATTTCTTGGCTCTGTCACTTTGGAAGTATTTTTGAGAAAGATTTAAAGAAAAGTTACAAAATCGCCTGGCAGTGAGTTCTTGCATAATCGGATCATCAACTCGCATGATGCAGGTGCTCGCTTGCGCACGGGGGCCCAAGGGACCAGGCTGAATGAAGCACCTGAGGATTAAGGACCCCCCAGTCCAGTGGCTACTGCCTCGGATGCCCCCTGATAAAGCACCAGCATAAATCGAAGCGAACGTTTAATACAAGGTTTGATGTACAGCACTTGGATTTGATCTTCGATTAGATTCGATCTGCTTTTAAGGACTAGGCGATTTAATACCCAAAGAAATGAGACCTGTCTAACAAGTATTAATACAGGCTTGCAGAATATTGCCTCCTCACCTTCAGAACTCCTATTAACTCTTGAGTTTCCAGTGTCTTTAAGTGAGAAATTCACACTATTTTAAGTAAATTCTAAACTATCTAGATAGGTCTTAATGCTCACAACTCACGTTTTCATTCTTGCCATCCAACAAGGCAGAGAACTCACCTGGAGATCCTTGAGATGGGCAGAGTCTTGATCAAGTCTCTGCTTTGTACCATAAGCTTGAACATGCACACCGAGTCACATGAGAAAAGATTCTGCTACTTGCTACAGCCCTGGAGGAAAGATGGGCAAGCATCCTCACCCTAGTATCAAGATGATGAGTGATGAGACACTGGCCTGTGGCGACCAGAGGAAGCAATCCAGATCATAAGCAGGCCCTTAGGCTCAGATTTTCCCACAAATCTCTGAGTCAGCCCCTAAACTCTATTGTCCCTAGATCAAAATGTCCTTTATTTTTCCCTAGGGGTGACAGTGTAGAGGTGTGATTAGGCAATAAAAGGCTACGGCCTAGGCTTGTGCCTTTCAAAGTTGGGGTTGCATCAGAATCACGTGGAAGCTTGTTAAAACACAGCTTCCTGGGCCCCTCCCCCAGAGTTTCTGATTCAAGAGGTCAGGGTGGACCACGAGAACTTGAACCTAACAAGTTCCCAGGTGAAGCTGATGCTGCGGCTGGTAGGGCCACGCTGTGAGAACCAGTGATTTTCATTTTTGTAACAAGGCACTTTATCCACTCTGAGCTTTGAGGCTCAAGTCTGCAAAAGCAGAAAGCTAACTCTCTTTTGCAGACCATTCCAACTCCACTGTGTCTGAAGGTCTCTCTGGTTATAAAACAAGAACTTCCAAAAGTACATATCACATTTCTCCGTGCAGACAGTAAATCGGATCCCATGCTCATATTGCATTGTATCAGCAGTTTAGTTAATTGACGACAACGCCAACAAGACAGAACTTACAACAAGAGCCTGTATTCTTTTTTTGGCCGTGCCATGGAAATATCTGTCAAGGACTCACACCTGGTTCTCAACGTGGTCAGCTGTACACAGAGTCTTCGATGTGGGTAAAGCACTGTGGATACATTTACTCACTTTATGGTTAAAAAAAGAATCCATACGAGCTCAATTTTTTGAAGAAATTAGCTTTGGTTCCAAAACTATGTCTGATTCCTAAGAATTCCCTCATTTCTTTTTTTTTTTTTAAAGTTTTTTTTAACTGAGTACCTAACACTGAGCTAGGCAATGTCTGCTAAATGCTAAAAATACATGGTGGAGGTGGGAACAGACAAGGTCCCTGCTCTGATGGGGTGAAGGGGCGTGGAGGAATGGCACCAGTAGATGATAAGATATTCACTAAAATACAAAACTATAACGTGAGAAGTGTCTCATGGTAAGAAAAGAGTAGAATGTGACCTAATGAGTTCCCGAGAATAAAATATCCATAAACTGGTGAAATTGATAAACAAAATGCGGTATATCCGTAATGGAATACTATTTTTTACAATAGGAACTACAAAATATTGATACCTGCTACAACCTGGGTGAACCCCAAAAATATTCAGCTAAGTGAAAGAAGGTAGATGCAAAAGATTACATATCATATGGTATCATTTACATGAAATGTCTAGAAAAGGGAAATTTATAAGCCAAAAAGCAGATCTCTGGTGCAGAGGGTGGGATCGGGATTAACTACAAACTGGCCAGAGGGAGTTATTTTGGTGATAGAAATGTTCTCGAACTGAACTGTGGTAATAGTTGCACAACTATCTAAATTAACTAAAAATTAATGCATTGCACATTTGCGATGAATAAATTTTATGGTATGTAAATTGTACCTTAACAAAGGTGTTTTAAAAAACTTCAGTGTCCCGGGCAATAGTCTAGACCAAGGTGGAAGTGGCAGAGTTACTGCGGCGGGAGGGGGGGGGGGGGCAATTGACAGGACTTGATGATGAACTGGGAATTCAGTGTTGGAAATGTTGCACTTGAGATGCCTTTAAAACTTCCAAGAGACATCGATTAGCAATTGAATGGATAGATCAATGGAATGGATGGATCTGGAGTCCAGAGGAGGACTAAGCTGGAGATATAAAGTTGAAATCATCTGTAAATGAGTAGCCACTGAGGCCAAAGGCATGGCAGAAAAAGAAAACCAGGAGAAGGGGAGGCAGGGAGCAGTGGGCCTAGGACCAAGATTTGAGGAACTCAACAGGAAACAGCAAATGAGACACAGAAACAAGGCAGAGGTAGGAGGAAAACCAGAATCCCAAAAGAGAACGTTTAAGAAAGGAAGGAGTGATCAACTGTGTCGAATGCTGTCAAAATATCAGTAAGATAAGAACTGAAACATGTCTTGTTTGTGACCATACACTGGTCGGTGTATTTCGAGATTCATGGATTCCCAACACCCTACTTTTTATGTAGCAAATAATCTTCATCCATGTAGCCAGCCTAAGAGACAGGAAAAGAACTTTTCTTATCTTCCAAACATGTATTGCCTACATCCACCTGTTTATCAACATCCAGTCCCATTTTTACTGGCAACAGTAGAATCATCACTGGGTTGAAACCAGGGTCTGCGACCTGAGCTCTGGCACTGAGTAACTCACCTTCTGAAACTAGGTTTAACAGACAGCTGACTACCAACCAAATTTCCATTTTCTATTCTCTCAAATCAAGAAAACGAGTTTTTAGCCAGGTCCCATATACTATGACAAAATACATCTCCCAATCTTCCTTTCAGCTAGATGTGGTCATTTCACCAAATTCCAGCTAATGAGGACTCCAGTGATGTATTAGACTCCTTCCCTCCTCTACTTGCTTTTTTGGAAGTTGGATATAGTGGCTAGAATTCCAAAATTCCTCTTGGATTTTGAGGACACTAACGGATGGCAGAACAGAAAGTTAGAGCTTGCAACTCGAATCTGTGGAACCTCAAACCAACCCTAAAAAGCTTACCTCCAAACTTATTTTATGTGACACAAAAATAAAGCCTACACATTAGAACCACCTGGTGTCATGGACTGAATTTTATTCCCTCCACATTCCTATTTTGAAGCTCTAATCCCCAGTGTGACTATATTTGGAGATAAGACCCAGAAGGAAAAAAATATGGTTAAATGAGGTCAAAAAAGGTGGGTGTGGGGTCTTGATATGACAGGATTAGTATCCTTATAAGAGAAGACGCCAGGGAGCTCATTTTCTTCATGCACACAGCAAGATGGCGGCCACCTACAAGTCAAGAGAAGAGGCAACAGAATGAAACTTACCTTGCCAACACCTTCATCTTGGATGTCCCAAACTCCAGAACTGTGAGAAATGAAGAGCTATTGTTCAAGCTGCCCAGTCTATGATATCATGTTATGCAGTCCAAGCTGACTAATATACCTGGAGACTTCTTAAAACTCTCCATCCCCAGCATATAGTGAGGCCAACTAAATCAGAATCTCTGAGGATGAGACCCAGGTATTAATAGTTTTTCCAAGCTCCCCAGGTGACTGAAATTGTAGCCAAAGTTGAAAACTAGTGACTGACTCCACCTTTATGCAGATCTATTGATCACAGATGAATGCAATTCCTCACACATCAACCCATTTGACTCATGTTCCTCTGCCAGTATAAACATCTTTAAAATGGGATTATAATGCTTACTACATCCACAAATATTTAGCAACTCTACTATATGCCAGACTCTGAGGATACACTGGTAAACACGTCGCAATTCCTGCCCTCAAGAAGCTTATAATAATTAGGTTATCTGAAAAAGATACATGAATTTGTTCTATGAGCAAATGCAACAAACTATGTAACTACTATAATCATTTGGAGCAAACATAATTCAGAACCTAACAAAATGTAGCACTAATGAGGAAAAATCATATCTCCATATTAAATGAAAGTTAATAGCCTATTACAAATCCAAAAACTGTTTCAGAAAGTACTCAGTAATTAATTGCTGAGAATGACTCCATATTACTACTACATCCCCATTACTTACACACACACACACACACACACACACACACTCTCTCTCTCTCTCTCTCTCTCTCTCTCTCTCTCTCTCTCTCTCTCAGCATTAGAAATTATGCTAGTTTATTCTGTGCTTCATATTTACGTTAATCAGGAATAATGCTGCATTAATTTTTAGAAACTCAAACTCCAAGAACTGCATAACATGCATAAATGAAGCGTTCGCCACTGATTCATAAAGCTTTCAAAAGACGGACTCCCTTTAGATCCTCACATGATCATCATACTGTGTCGAGGATAGAGTTATTTCAGCATTTTTCAGACTTCACATAAAAACAATTACTCCCCCCAAGACTGTTTAGGATTATATCCATTTGAGGATCAAATGCTCCAGGTTCTAAGCATAAAGACCACACATTCCAGAGGATCTAATCAAATGGGATCATGTTATATTTTCTGCAAAAGATGGTATTACTTCTTTACAAATCTATGAATTTTAGATCTCTGCATCCAGTTCTGGACCAGATAGAGAACCAGAGCATCTTCTGGTTCTCCCCCCGGAATCCAGTCCTGGAAATGCCACAAAAAAGAACTCTTTCTTTTGAGAAATTAGAGTGGAGAGCAGAGACGACTGGGTTCCCCATTGCAGGGATAGTCTGTGGCTAGAGAGGATTAGGGGCCACAGAAGAGGAGCAGATACATGGAGAGTCCTCTAACTGAGCCGCCCATGTTACTATTACTGTCAGGTGAGCAGAAGCACCAACCTGGAGGACTACGGTGATATCAAGGCAGTGCCTGGCTTGGATATGTCACCAAGAGGAATAAGTATGATGGGCCAGCCAGCTCCTGACCACTCCTCCATCCCACCTCAATGCTTCTCCACAGGCCACAGCCAGGCAGAATTAACACTCAGGACAAGTGCCTGGGAGGACAGCGAGGGAAGAAAAAGAGAGTGAAAAGACCCAGATTCTACTTCAGTCCTGAGGGCACCTCCCCAACAAGTTATCTCCTCTGGGGAGGATAGGCAGGTGCCTGAGCTTCTGTCACTCTCCCAGGTAGAAAACAAAGCAGCTAAATGTCACAAAATAATAAAAGGTACACACTAATGGTGGGAACAACCAGATATCAAAGAAGCATGTGTGCTATGAAAGAGAAAAAAGAATGGAACGATTTACACTGGCAGTAGACCTAATGGAAAAAAAGAACAAAAACTTAAGACAAATAGTTTAAACAGCCTCATGGAACTATGGGAGACTCCTGGAAATGTGGAGTAGAAAGAAGCAGAAGCACCAACTAAAAAAACTGGGCTTGAAAAATAAGTTTTGAAAAAAAGGGGCGCTTAAAGGATTGGAAGAACAGCAGAACTAAGTGGAAGAATGAATTGGTGAGCTGGAATATTAATAAAGGCAACTCTCACTAAAGCAAAGGACAAGATTTTAAAAGTTAAAAAAATAATAATAATAAAACAGAAGTGTAAACATCCGTCTCACTGCAGTTCCAGAGAGCAGAAAAGGAATAAAAGAAGAAAAAATACTCAAAGAAATAAGGACCAGGAATTTGTCACAGTTAAAGAAAGATCTAACACTTTAGATTTTAAGAACTCAGAGTGCCAAAAAGGTTGAATAAGAAAAAGACACACCTAGATACCATATAGTGAATTTTTTAATCAAAGAAAAAAAAAATCTAAAAGCTTCTACCAAGAAAAAGCAGAAAACCCCAAATATCAAATTGGCAGCAGAGTTTTCAGTGGCAACACTACTGGATATAAGAAGACAGAGAGTGATATCTTCAAAATGTAAAGTAAAAGACCTTGGATAAGTCCCTTAGTTTGGTATTCAGCTGAATTATCAATAAATGAGAAGGTGGAAAAAGATATTCTCAAGTCTTTTCACTTCTAGTATCATGGAAAATGGGAGAAGGGGAGTAGAGGACTTTTCTTGCTGTGGCAGTTATTCCAGATAATGAAACTCAAAGAAATATCACGAGGAACCACAGAGGTGTCCAAGGAACACCCCGCACACATGTGCCTGTGTGGTGCCAGGCGGTGGGCAGCTGGCAGCAGGGCTGGCGGTCTTGAGAGCCGATGTGACGGCAACACGCGACTGGGACCCTGAGCCCTGAGGCAGGTTTCTCCCAGTCTTTAGAGAAGCCACAACCTGGGATCCTCTCGATGCCAAGACCTTCAGTGGGGTCTGCAATGTTCTCAGATCAGTGGTGCCTCTGGCTGCTGTTAGGAGCTAAAGTAAATCCTCTTTGGAAGAAACATTCCCAGTAAAGATCCTCAGGCCGCCCACAGAAAGTTCAAGCAACAAGTTCATAATCAAATATGACCAAACACAAAAGGCAAGCCGTGACGAGTGCAGCTTAGCAGAAACATAAAACAATGCATTCAAATCTCCAAGAATGGCAAATATATTTTGAAATTGTCAGAGTACAAAACAATTGGTTATGAAATATTTAATAAAATAAAAGATGCAAACACAAAGATATACTGGTATTATATAAGAGACTATAAGGAACAAACAGGCAGAGTTGAAAACAAAATGCATCCTCTAGAAATTAAAACTATAACTTTTTAATTAAAAGACTCTGTAGATGGGTAAAGCAGCAGATTAGAAACTGTTAGGAGAATAAGTAAACTGAAAGATATTCAAAGAAATTACCCAAAGTGCAGCAACAACACAAAAGACAGAAACTGTAGGAGAGACACTGGGAGATTGGGTCAAACACTGACCTAATTATTAGAGTACCAGACAACAGAACAGAGAGAATGAAAGAGAGGCACTATTTAAGAGAAAAGGGGCTGCGAATTTTCCAAAATGTATTTCGGCGTATCCTCAGCATGATAAATAAAAGGAAATCCACAGCTACTCATATCTAGCGAAACTGCAAACACCAAAGGGAAGATCTTGAAAGCTTTAGAGAAAGTTCAGATCCTCTACAGAGGGGTGACCATCAGAATGACAGCACGTTTCTCCACAGAAACAGTGGTGGCCAGAGGACAGTCAAAAATCTCCCAAGCATGGAGAGAATAATAGCTTTTCATTTTAAATTGCGTGCTCAGAAAAGTTCTTTGAGTGTGACAGCGAAATACCTTTACAGGATACCAGAACACAGTTTACCATCAAGACACCTACATTTAAGGAGCTTTTAAAGTTCTTTAGAAAAAACAAAATTCCAGAAAGATAGCTGATATGCAAAAAGAAATGTTGAATAAATAAAATGATAAGCATAGAGAGGTAACCAAAAACAATTTCATCTGCATAAAATAATACAGATGTCTCACTTGTGGAATTTTTTTAAGGACAGAACTAAAATATGAATAACCAGAATGTAAGACAGAAGGGGATTCACTAAAATTATTCAACTGGGTTTGGGAAAGGGATCAAAATAGTTAACTTTAAACTTTTTAAAGCTCAAATGCATGATAAAATTTCAAGAAAAAACAATCAAATAGTGCACGAATTCCAACCCAGTAGAAAGAAAAAATGGCATATAAATAAAGGAATAAAAAATTTAATCGATCCCCAAAAAAAGTATGAAAAGGGGAGGAAAAAAACATAGTGAAAAGTGGGTCAAACAGAAACCAGTGATTACAATGGCACAAACACAGCAAATATATCAATAATCACGAAAATTATAAATGAACTAAACTTGGAAGTTAAGCAATAAATGTTGCAAATTAATTTTTTTTTAGTCCAAACACATCCCTAAGGCACAAGGATGTGAATGTAAGACAACGGGAACAAATATACCAGGCCTGTGGTAACCAATATTAGAAAAGGTAGATGATAAGACAAACATAAAATTAAGGAAGAGAAACCATATAATTGTCTCAATAAGTGCAGAAAAATAATATATGAACATTTAATATCCAGTTATGGAAGAGAAAAAAAACTTAGCAAATCGGAAATAGCAGAAAACTGCCTTAGCTGATAAATGGTATCTAAAACACATACATGTACACACATGAGCATATGCATGCATGTACACAACAACTCTAAAACCGAAAGCTAAAAGTGAAAAAAAAGCTTTCCGATGAAAATCATAACAAAAATGCTCACTATCATTACTTCTATCCAATAACTGTACTGAATTCCTAATATAGTATAGACTAGTAGTACAGTAATAGGGAGGAATATAAATATCTATAGAAAGCAGAGAAAGAAATGTAACAAAAAACGACTACAATTAAAAAGACCCTAGGCAATATCCTAAACTATTTTAAAAACTACTTTCACATACAAGCAAAGTTAAAAAAAAAAAAAAAAAACTTAAAAAAAAATCATTTACTATAGCATTGTCACTTCTGGTTCGTTCTGCGGCTTTGTCCCCACTGAAATTCCCACCTCTGATCTTTTGAATATGCTCACTACAGGTCATTTCTCACTAGCCAGTTTTCTACTCAGCCTCTGACCACCCTGCTACCAAACCCAAAGTTCCCTAAGGTCTTTCCTCACATCTCCCTGCTTCTCAGGTTGGTCCTCTAAAGAGAAATTATACAATATAGAAGCCAAAGACACTACAGCCAGTTCCTTTAAATAGCAATTATTTCATCTCTATTACACTGGTATAGACTTTTAGATATTTATTTTATAATTTTACCATTTCACTGATTGCATCAGTTGTAGGAGTTTTTCAATTAAGTCTTTTGGGTGTTACAAGTATTCAGGATTGCTCTCTCTCATCTAATTTCTTCTCATTTCCTTTTCTTGCCTTATTACATGGCACAGAATTTTCTGAAATAAGTATAAATAAGCAGGCAGCCTTGTATCATTCTTGTCTTAAATGGAAACACTTCTAAATATTTACCATTTAGCATGATGTTGACTATTTGTTCCAGGGAGATAAACTTCACTATATCCATTTCTCATTTACTAGGAGTATTAATAAAAATTATTGTTGATCAGAAAAAGCTGGAGGAGTAATAGTTCTTACCATCTTTGTAACTCTTCTATGAATCTAAAATATTTCAAAACTAAAAGCTTAATAAAAATAGACATTTACTTTTGTAAAATGTCTTTCAGGATCTACTGACATGATTTTACAGATTTTGGATATATTTTTAAACCTTGTAGTCAAAGCATCCATTCTCACTCCTAATCCATTCTCCCTCTACTAGATGTGATTTTTTTTTTTAACCGTAAATAGGATTACAGTGCACTTCTGATTAAAATCCATAATGGCTTCCCATTTCATTCAATATAAAATCCAGAATCTTTAATGGGCCCAGAGACTCCGCATGACGCAGCCCAGTTCACCTCTCCAGTCGCCTTGGCCAATCTCCTCCTCATTCCCTTTGCTCCTCCCACACTGGCCATCTTCCTGTTTCCACATCTTTCCTAACTCAGAGCTCTCACTCATGCTGTTCCCACAGCCTGGAAACCTGTTCCCTACTCTTGGTCTGGCTGGTTCTTACAGGTCCTTTCGGATCTCAGCTTACAAGTGTATGCCCTTCAGCAAAGCCTTCCCTTCCCCACCAGTCTACCCCAGGTCCCTGTCACTCTGCCCCACAGCATATTGTCCTGTCTCTCACAAGTCATCAGTCTTTGTAATTATCTGTGGGATTATTGGTCAAACCACACACTTACTAGACTGCACACTCTTTGAGAGAAGGAACCACACTGGGCTTCTTTACAGCTGGCTCCTCGATGCCTTAGCACAAATGCCTGACACATACACACAAATACATTAAATAAGTATTTATAATGTTGTAACACCTTGGGCAAGTCACCTAACCTCTCAATGCCTCTGTTTCCTATCTGTAAAATAGAACTAAGAAGACCGCACCTCACAGAGCTGTGCTAAGGCTTAAATGAGCTAATACCTACACAAAACACTTTAAAAACGTGCGTGGCATGTGGCTAGCGGTATCGAAGATACCTTGCCAGTTCTAATGCAGCACCCCAAATCAGTCACCAGTGCCCTAGGCCCCTTTCTATGAAGTCTCATAGTCCACAGGGCAGTGAGGGAGAACAGCCAGCTCAACGATGCAGAAAGCTGAGAGCACACAGAAAGATGGAGGATTCATTAGTTCTTACTTTCCCCACATTGCCGGTTCCATGCCCTTCCTCCTGGATCCCCTCTCTATTCCAAAGATACAACAAATACAAGAGGCCATAGCAAAAAGCATTCACACAGTCTTTCTCAAATTTATTCCTTCAACAGACAAAAGCCCCGCCTTCACTGAACGGTCCCTCAGTGGAGAAGAGCAGGGAAGAGAGAGAAGATAATAATTACTAAGATTTGCCTAACCCTCTGATGTAGGTATTATCATTACTCTTTTCTAAAGAAGAGGAAACTAAGGCACAGAGAGTGTCTCTCACCAAAGTCACACAGCCAACTGGCAGCAGAGACGACGTGAGCCTAGACAGTCTCGCCCCTAACCACTACACTATCCTGCCTTGCTCAGAAAGATGGGCGCATACTAAATCTTCCACCACAGAACAAGGAGCCACAACTTTTAGAAGTAAATCCAGAGGGATGGAGTAGGAGGGAACAGTCAGGAAGTGTCAAATACGTATTCAGACTGGCAGTCAAAGGTGAGTTGTCTGCTAAACCCAGTGAACCAAGCCTGCCCAGGGGTAACTGCTCCTCATAGGATCCTGCAGGAAACTAACACTAGAGAAGGGAAGGAGAGAAGATGCAAGGGGAACCGGACACTGCTGCCCAAAGAATTCTCACACGGGCTGTTGGGTTTCACCCAGGAAAGATCACACATGCTGCCTCTGCTGCCTCTGCGGGTACTGGCTCCCTTCCCCTCTCCCTGGTCCCTCTGCACCCTCTTTAATCCACCTGCCCACGCCCAGCTTTAGCTTTATTGCTTGATTACCTTCCCCCAGCATGGGATCTCAAGCTTTCCAGACTGGCGGGAAACTGAGACACGCAGCAGGAGCATGACAGCCACCCAGCCAGTGGATCTCAGAGCTGGGGGTGAAAGACAGAGCAGGCCCAACGATCAGCGTCAGGCACTAACTACAAGAATAAGCCAAAATGATAGATGGACGCTCAGATCAGGCTGCCACCAAGCGCCCCAGGAAGATTACACGTTTCCAAAATGAAATCTGCTTGCTGGCTCTACCTGGAATGTAATTAAACTAACCTGAAGGGGCAAAAGTACCAAAAATGCCACCCGAAACAAGATTAAAATCTCAACTGTTCCTCCAACATGTGCTCTAGTGCCTCCATGCAACATGACCCACCATGACCGTAACACCGAGTCCAAAAACAAAACCACCTCGAGGTCGTCCGGGTCCTCCCAGGTGACTGCGGGTACATGTTTGTTCTCTGGGGAACATATAATCCCGAAAAGAGGACAGAGTGGGCTGAAATTTCCACACACTCTCCCTCTTCACAGGCGCTCAGGGAACCTCAGTCAAAATCACTTCCGGTCTGGTCTGACCTTGTCGAGATCTGCACCTCCAGAAACAGCTGATGTTTTGCCACTGAGCTCAAATAAAGGTGGAACTTCCCCAATGGTCTGGGGAGGAAGGGAGGTGTCAATTAATGGGCAGAATTCTCAGTTTTGAAGTTTTGCCCAAAGAACTTTCCTTAACCTAGATGCACCTACAAACATGTATAGCTGTCACCTGAACACAAAACAAACATATAAGCAAAAAAAAAAAAAAGGAAAAAGAAAAAAAGGAACATGTAATAAAAGTATCTACCTCACAAGACTTTTATGAGAATTAAGTTATTACTTGTAAAATGCTTAAAACAGTGACCGTCACACAGCGAGCACAATATTTGTAATTATTGGTCAAATAACATGAATTAAGAAAATATGTACCAATTACCCTTTTAAAAAGTCTAGTCTTGCCTACAAGGCTTAATTTTCAGGTGCATGTGTTTGTGATCAAGTGCTACACCCACACAAGTTGTGACTTCCTATTCCTCAAGTCACATGGTGACAGCAAACTTATCGAGGTGTCAAAGAGCATTGGCACCCCACAAAAAGAACCATGCCAGAAAATCTGATGTTCATCTCAACACTCAGATTAAGGCTAAGAGAGAGGAAGGTGGAGATTTCACAAATATCAACTGAACAGCAAACATCGATTATGATATTTTCCAAATCTGGTATGAAATCTCCATTACGCATCTCCTGAAACACCATCTAAGCCTTCTTAGCAATCAGCCAAACATTCCTGTCCAAGAAACTATCACTTGATTCACTGTCCTGGCTCTTCCTATCACCTCAAAGAAGGGAGAACAGGAGAAGGAAGAAGGAAGAGAGGCATCCTGCACAGAGAAGAAAGGCCCAGCCTGAATTCTGCATACCAGCTGCCACCATCCAACCTGATTCATCTACTTGATTAATAAGGCAATATGAGACTGGGGAGTGTCCCACTAAGCTGTTTCAGATTTCCAAAGAGCACCTAAGACAGCATGCTCAAAGATGTCAATGTCTAAGGGTGGGCCCGCCATCTCTTCAGTTTGCTCTATAGATTACTGGCCAGTTCAATTTGCCAAACAACCCACTTCACAATAAGGCAACCAAAAAGTAATCTCTTTTCACGTGATTCTTCATATTTCTCATACTCTCCCCCAACCACCTCTTAAATTGTTTTCAGAAAATACATATATATGTATGACCCACTGGCTTTCACCACTCCCAGTCAGAATTAATCTCTCTTTCATCAACTCTCCCACTAGCAGAAGGGGGAAACTGAAAGAGCAGGAAGTCATTTAGCTTATTATATTATTACATTTTTATTATCATCATCATCATCAGTTACATGGCTATCTCTGCTCCCTAACCTGGAAACTCCCTCGGGGACATGTCACTTGATTAGCATTCCCTCTGGGCTCAACACAGTATAGCACATATAGAGGAGGCTAATACACGTTCCCTGATGGACCCAGGGTAGAAGATCAATAAATAAAACCTTGTCCCTTCATTATCACTGTCCTCGTTTCTTTACTATCACCACCATCTCAATCAGAATATAAAGCTCTCTAAAGCCAAAGCTATTTTCTATAACCATAGACATTTTAGCACTCATGAACGAATATGAGGCTCCTCACCAGAAAGAGAAAGATTCATCGATCTGGGGCTTCCTCGAGCCTCTGGTCCTCCTCCCCCAATGCCCACTCCTCTTCTCTGAGCTGGAAATAAAGCTGAGAACCAAATCTGCCACACGCGGTTGGCTACTAGCACATTTGAGACGAGTGTCAGGGATAAAAGAGACTGTACCTTATGGTGACAATGATGTTTTTGGATCAGTCATGGCTAACAGAGAACTCACTGAAGTAAAACTTGATTTTGAAATACCGTTGCTGAAGTCACTGAAGATAGCCTGCCTGCCAGGCCCACTTCCGTGCAAGATTTTATGTTGAGAGAAATTTCAGGGTTCTGGGTAGCAGAACATTTCTCCAACCCTCTGGAGAAGCCTCCCTCTGAATTACTGATGTCATAATTTATTGAAAGGTTTCCATTAGGTCATAGGTCACAGCCCAGATGCAATGCCATATGCCCAGCCAAGGACATGACTGAGGACAAAAGCAAGTTGGGCCAGTTGTCCATGAGCATCTGCTGTGTGCAAGGCCCCCTGCCCCTCTGAATCTGACCAGCACTCACAGCTCCCAACACACTCATCCAATTGTCTCATTTCATCATCTCATAAACAAGGCAGGTATTCTTTACTCTATTTTACTGACATGAAACATAAGGCTGATAAATTTAAGTGACTTTCCCATTGTCTCACAGTCAATTTCTTGAAGGACTGAGACTAGGATCAGATATTTGAACTTTTGGTCTGCAGTTTATTTCATTAAATTATGAGGTTCCCTATACCTTATGCTTATGTTCATTGCCAGGCATTCTTCTAGATGCTGGGATAGAGCAGTGAACAAATATAAAAATCCCTGCCCTCACGGAGCTTACATTCTAGTGTGGGGAGAGAAATTACAAACATATAAACGAAGATGTTAAGGGTCAATAAATGCTTTCAAAAAAATAAAAGAGAGGACAGTGTTAGAAGGGGGGGGGGCGGGGCGGAAAGGCTGCCATTTGGAGAGAGCTCACCTCACCTGGCCAAGGAAGGCCTGTGCATAAGATAGATTTGAGCAGAGACCAGAAGGCAGAGGGTGAGGTATACCAGCTGAAGGAAGTAACTGTGTTCAGGCAATGAGAACAAAATCGGAAGTAGGAGCAGGCTCACTGCGATGAAAAACAGCAGAACAAAGGCCAGTGTGTCAGGAGCCAAGTGAGCAAAGGAGCAAGTGATGAGAGATGGCCTTGCGAGGGGGCCAGAAGCCAGATCACGGAGGGCCTTGCAGACCGAGGTAAGGGCCTCAGACTTTATTCCAGAGATGAGGGCAGGTTTCCTTTGGAGGGCTCTTGACACTAGAGGGTCACTCTAGAATGTTTAGGGGGGCAGTGGGAGAAGCAGGGAGGTCCGTTAACAGTCCAGGCAGAGATTTATGTCGACAGATAATATATAACATATACAGACAGGTCACACGGAAGGGCTTTACCGTCTGATTTTTCCAGCACAGCTGAAAGAGCCACCTGCTTCTCCTCCACCTACAGCCTGATAACTTGTTCCTCTATCAGCTGATTCAGAGGCAGGGTAGCCAGCCTGGGGCAACGGCACCAGGTGCTTCTGCTGTGTCAATGGTCCAGTTGCATCAGTTGGGCTTCATTGGTGAGGATGGGGTTAAGGAAAGGACTGGACAGGAAAAACTGCCCTTGACTTTGTTTTATTACTTAGGATGTCTGCCTGCCTCTAAACATTCTTAGAGCTTCTAGATCGTGGTGATCAATTCCCTGGCAGCCTACTCCATTTCCATAGGCCAGGATATTTTGTAAGTACCTGGAGGCTATTGATCTCCTACAGATGATGGCAGCTGCTTTGGGGCAAAGAGATGGAAAGGGGAGATGAGCAGCTCTCCTGGGGCACTGTAAGTAACGGGGTTTGATTTGGCTTTCACTTAACTGGTGATTAGTAACCAACAGGAAACCGTGAAATCACTTCCACAACATCCGTCAGAGCACGAAGCTGGTCAAGGACCCTCTAAAGATGCTGCCTGTATGTCGCTGGAGGGATAGATCACGTAGCATAGAAACAGGGATCTAAAAAGAATAAAATGTTAAAACAAAGCTGGCATTCATCAGGATTCTTAATGACTGTGTTAATTCCTTTTTCTTTCTATGGACTGAGCTATCGGACACCTACCTAGAGGTTAACAAATAAAAGTCCTTGAGAGCTTACATCACCTTTTCAGACGGCAGGCCTCTCCGGTGGTCTCTCAAAGCTACATTTCTATAAGTACTCTTCTTTCTGTTGGAACTACCGAAGTGATAAATCATCTTATCGCCAAGACCTGTAGTTCCTAAACAGTGCTCTCTAGCTCTCTGCCAAAAGAAATATATTGGCATTCGGCCAGAAGACCAACTTGATCTGGTTTCTGGTCTTCCACATTGTGTTCTGTGAGGCTGATTTCATGGCACCTGGAGATTAACCCTGGGAAAGAGAACGGGCATAATGGAAAATAAAAGATTCCATTAACTCTATGACTCGGGCGGCTAATGAAAATTATCATTAGTACAGTTCGAGGATAAAAAAAAAGAAGAGGGAAGGGGGAAAGTTCTCACTGAATCACCTCCTTTCAGCAAATTATTACATTAGCAAAAAAAAAAAAAAAAAAAATTAACATTTCCGCAGTGACGTTCTGACTCAGCAGAGACGCTCTGGCACCCCAGCAATTTCAGATCAAACGAATGTGCTGTGCCTGTCACAGACCCTCCGCATCCACGTCAGCTTTTCCTCCCTGGTCATTCTCCACATCCCAGCCTCACGTCAATCTACTTGAACTTCCACTCTGAGTAGCAGCTTTGAAGCCAAACACCAAACACCATTAAAGAAAAATCTGAGAAGTCGAAAACACTAAAAGGCAGAGTCCAAGAGCACCAGAGGCTGGCTGCCCTCCAGAGGTGGAAGACAACCACTTTGTACCCCCCGCCCTCTGGCCTTTAAACACAGCGACAGGAGCTTCAGGAACAGACAAGGCAAGCGCAGAACTGGGAGGCCAGGAACCCAGAGATTCTTTCTCGGCTGCTGTACTTCTTGGCAAAGAGAATGTATAACGAATCAAACTAGTATCGAAATACTGCTTGGTGTTCCATTGCAAAGAGTAATAAATAGCCGTCACTTCCTTCAACTGAATCTATAAGTCTCCCAGGCCCTACAGATATATATAGCATGCCTAAATTACCTTCCTAATAAAGCATGAATTAAAGGGATCTACTTCCTTTATTCCAATCATTACGGAAGACAGCCGGCTCTCATCTCAAGCATGGTCCAGAATAAAATGTTCTCCATCAAAGAACGTTGTTTCAAGGTCTGCCACACCTGGGCTGTTCCTCTGAGTCTTTCCATCACTGCAGCACAGCCTTTCAGCGTAACCAAGCAGGGTGCATATTAAATGCAACACCCACAGGGAACTCAGATATGGCCCACCCTTCTTCAGCGCTCCACCCGAGGTGGAACTGTAAGGACACACACAGCTCAGGACACTCAGGGCCTATGGCAGAGAATGTAGGACAGGAGTTCGTACACTTTTTCTGGAAAAGGCTTAAAAGTAATTATTTAAGACGTGGTAGGCCATACGGTCTCTGCCTTAACTACTCAACTCTGTTAACAGAGCACAAGAGCACCCATAGATAATACTAAACAAAGACAGGGCTGTGTCCCAGTAAAACTTTATTTACGAAAAAAAAAAAAAAATTAGGCAGTGGCTGGATTTGGCAGATAATCCTGAAGCTACTCTTGCAGCTGACAGGGGAGGTGTTCTGAGCCTTTTATCACCTTTCCCAGGTCGGTGACTGCAGGTCTCAAGGTGAAATCTCCACACACCCTCTTGGGGACAGCAACACCACGAGGTTTAGGATAGCACTCCCACCGTTCCCACCACAACTTTCTTTTGCCTAGTTTGGGACACAAAGTAGCCTCAAGAAAGGAACATGCAAATGTTCATCATTCTTCTTTGTAAACATAGCTATGTTATAGAAATAGTTGATTTTGGTTGGCAGGCCTTGCTTGCAGACAAGTCTCTATTAATACAGAGCAGGTGCTAGAAAGTCAGGCCCCATCGGGAATTTCTCTGTATCCTTCATGCAAACAGTAATTAAAAATGATAAGTTTAATTTCAAAACATTGTGAATGTATTCAAATGCCACAGAAATATATGGTAAAAAGTTAAAATCATAAATTTTACGTCTATTTTACCATAGTAAAAGTTTTTTGTTTTTTTTTTTAATTTTAAAAGGCAAAATATTGATAGCCACAGGGGGAAAAAAACACACATAATGGTAAATTGGAGGAAGAATTGGTTACTGAGGATTTCCGAGTGGCAGAAACAAGCAATGTTCTCTAAACCATTAGAACGAAATGGAAACTCAAGGATCCCAAGAAGCTCTGGGCCTCTTATCAGGTCAAAAAACAAGTTGATCATATATATTTTCGTTATTGAAGCCTGTGCACATTTTAAGCAGGCCTCCCCTTTGATGCTAGAGTATGAGTTAGCCCACAATATAGTGTTTGACTACAATAAAAGCTCTCAATAAAGCTGTCACAGAATGACGGAATTTCAGCTCAGAAGGGGTCCTTGGAGGATCCACGGTCCAGCTGTTCTGAGCCCTTGCTCGCCGCATACGGCGTGATAGATGGGTGTTCACGAGCATGACGGATGACGCTAGATCCACTCCCACGGTTTGCTCGCTCCATTTCCTTCTCTGCTGCTCGAGAAAGTATTTCAGAAGGCAAGTAAGGGTGGCATTCTATGAATAACCTTGAGTCCAGTCTAGTTTTCTTAAGTACGGAACTAGCAAACTTAGATATCTAATTAGTGTATGTGTATATCTATACCCACCCCCGAACACCCACATATATAATAGCATGAGTGAGAAATGATGTATAATTCAATCTAACCAGAATTTTTAAAATATCATACAGGGTTGATGTGTGCCTTTAATTTATATCAAGTAGATGAAAGGACTTAAATACCAGCCATGGAGTCCATGTAGGTGTTTGTAAACCAAGTCAGAAAGTGGAACGGCCACAAAAGTATTAATTTTATAAATCTAATTCAAAAAAAAGAAAAGCAAAATCAAACATTTTAACCTCTCTGTACATGCACTAATTCAGGCTACCTTAGACCATAGGCTAGCTTAGAAAAACTTAGAAAACTGACCTGACAAAGTAAACACAACACCGTATACATACACAAAGCTCTGAGGATTTTAGTCATTACTGACCAGAAGTAATTATTCGGAATGCAAATGTGCCCTGCTCCTGTCACATTTCTACCCGCCAAAATCTAGAAGGATGAAGGGATTCTCATATTCTTGGCAAATCAAGAACTAAGCAGAGACTTGTCTCACTCTGTTCAGGCTGCTATAACAGAATATCATAGACTAGGTGGCTTATAAACAACTGAAATGTATTTCTCACAATTCTGGAGGCTGCGAAGTCCAAGATCAAGAAACTGCTAGATTCAGCGTCTGGTGAGAGCTCATATCCCAGTTCACAGCTCTCTGTTTGCTGCGTCCTCCCATGGTGAAAAGGGCCAGGGAGCTCTCTGAGGTCTCTTTGATAAGGGCACTAACCCCATTTTCATGAAGGTCCATCCTCCTGACCTAATCGAATCCCTAAAGCCCCACCTGCTAATACTATCACATTGGGGATTAGGTATCAACATATGAATGGGGCAGGGAGAGAACACATACATTCAGTCTGTGGCAAAACTACATCCATTTCTTCCTTTTGTTTTTAAGCCAGCCTTAAAGGAATCTCAGTCGCCTCCCTGGAGTAGCATTTCCCAAGTGTTCTTTGTGTTGACAGGTGTCACTGAATGACAGGGCGGCCATTGTCAGCTAAGCGTGAGAAACCCAGCCAAACTACAACTGAACCAAACATCAGTTTCTCTACTCATGACTTATCAGACTATAAATGCGCTCTGTTCTTTGTGGAGTTCCACAAGGATATGGCAGTGGGCAGTGTTTTCCAAACCTACTAACCATAGTAAGCTTTTTCTCAGTTAATTGCATGGGACTACTGTTCCATGGAACTCGCTTTGGGAACTGTCACAGCAAAAATATACTCAAGAAAGGACTTTCATTTCCCAATATGTGAGATTATTTGAGCCTGGGACTCTAGACTCTAGTATCAAATTTTTCTAGTTTCCTAGAGTGATGCAGTCTAAATGGGAAGATTATTAGGATCCACTTGGCCCACTACAACTATGCTATATAAGTAATCAGCAGCCACGTGCAGCTATTTAAACTCATATTTCTTAAACTTAAATAAAATTAAAAATCCAGTTCTTCAGTCATGCTAACCACATTTCAAGTGCTCAATAGCCACTTGTGGCTACTGGCTACTGTATTGGACAGTATACCTATGGATCATCTCCATTATTGCAGAAGGTTCTATCAGACAGTGCTGCACTAGAATATAAGCTCCCTGCATTCAGGAATAGCATCTGTTCTGTCTTCTATCGTATCCACAGCTGCATCCAGCACAATGCTTTGAACACAACATTTTTTGAATAGTTGTTGAATGATAACAGGAAAAAAAATAAATATATGTGTATATACATGTGTGTATGTGTGTGTATCACGAATAAGTCTTGCCCCTAACATCCCCCTAAATTGACTCACAGTTCTTTACCACCACCCCCAAATTTATCATTTTCCACAGTCCACAGCTCATCACTGAGTATGTTAATCAGCGCAATAAAAATGTAAATGTTTGTCCCACTCAATACTCTTAAAGACTGAAGTGGACACTTCCACAATCACCTTTTCCCCCCTCCCATAAAAGCTCTATAAGTCCGTGATTAATTACTTCTCAGGTGCCTGGTAATCTTCCTTGCTCTATCCAATTAACTAAACCAAAACCAGTGGGTTTTTGTGCTCTTGCCAAAGAACTCAATTGTGTTGGTTCATCCACCTAGCCCTTTGCTGCAACTAGCCACTCATCTCCTTTTGCATTTTGTTTTAACTATTCTGTTTAATAAATGTTTTTATTGTAAGCCTCAACTCCTATTAAGAAATACACATGCTACATATACGTTGTAAATACATTTCTTTTGCTCCAATATTTAGGTTTCAAGAAGTCTAATTCAAGCCTCACCAAAAGCATCAATTCTAAATAATGTGACGCTTTGTTTCTTTGCATCGCTTTACTTGTGCACATCAATAATGTGACTCCAGGAAGGAGGTCAACGGGACAGTGGAAAGTAAGAGAAGACAAAGTCAGCGTCACCGCAGCCATGGTTCAGCATGTGGAATCCAAAAGAGCCAAACTCATAGAAACAGAGAGGAGGTTGGGGTTGGGAGAAATGGGGGGATGTTGGTCAAAGGGTACAAATTCTGTACTAGTACGCAAAGTCACGCGACAGAGCTACAGCTGCCATGGAAGATGGAAGCAAGGGCCTCAGAACGGAAATTAAAATCCAAAAATCCTGACTCCCTCTGGAGTCCTAACCAGATGAGGAAATCAGTCAGTCTTGATAGTGAAAAGCTATTAATGAGGTGGGTTTTGCTATTTGTAGAAAATGAAAAGAACAAACCCTTACTTCTTGATTGTAGAGAAAAATAAACATAAATTCAAGAGCTCGTTAATTTATGTGATGGGTGGTTTAAGACACCCAGCTGCAGACATATGCAACATATGCAGCTGGAAAACTCCCAACTGCAGGATGGAAACCTAAAGTACCACCAGTAAAGTAAGCCTTTTTGTAATCAGACAGTCAGCTGTGATCTGAAGCACCTCGAAAGAGACAAACAGATCCCGTATGCTGATAAGAATCAATTCATAAATCCAAACCCATGACTTTGACTGGACTAAGGCAAGCTCTTTTTCTCTTGGTATCCAGTAGGACTGTTCCATTCTCCAAAAGATACAAAAATAAGTCTAGAAAGAATAAAGAAACAAATTAAAAGCCCTTATCCTAAATATCTGTGCTAGTTTTGAGAAGAGTAAGTTCTGAGTTACTTCACAAACACAATTAAGATGTCTGAAACATTTAAGAAAATAATCTGTCTGCTGAATGGATGTGTCTGATGTATTAATTCTCAAGAGTTGTTGAAATTCTGAAGATGACTCTGCTCCTTGGTTTTTCTTATCAGCCTTAGTTTGGGTGTTTGAGACAAAAAGACTCTTTAAATTTGTGATTATAGTTTAAAATGTTAGACTATTCTGATTAAATTTGTAAATAGTGCTAAAAGCCTTAAGAACTTTGATTTGTTAAATTTAAAAGTTAAATGAATGTTAACCAATAAATAAGTGAAACCATTTTTAACATAAAAATTATTAGTTCATAAATAAAATAATATCTACAAGTTGAGCTTAAGGTTTAAGAAATACTAGTTGTTAAAATTTATAATTTTAATAAACTGAGTAATAATTGAAAAGAACTGACTAAAGTTTCCTTTCCAAGCATAAGTAATCCTCAGTATTTAAAATACAGACAATTCATTTAGCTATTATTTTAAACCACCTTTTTGAGTTTTTAAAACATAGTAATACCAACTAAGTTAAAGACAGCAAGACAAGTCTCCTGGAAAATTAAATAAGTCCTCTTAGAAGACAGATGCTGGAGCTCTTTTTCATTTAAGTATTTGGAATGGAAAATTACCCCAGAAAGAAAAGGGGTTAATGAGGTGATAAGGTAGTCATCATGGGCACCCTTGCTGACTAAACAGGAATCAAATGGAACTTAACAAGTCACTGGTCCCATTGCCTCTAGTTGGATGGCCCAACCTGTAAGGACAAGGGAAGCAAAGTCAGTGGGTGGAGCAGACTGGCCAAGATCACAGCAATAGGGGCACATACACCCCATTCATAATGCCTTGTGGAATGAAGGCCCACTGCTGCTAGATCATCTAATTCTTACAGATATTTCTGAACAGCAACATTTATATATATCTAGATTTTTAAGTGAAAGCATTTGATTTTTAAATCATGGCAACTAATGACTGAAAACATTTGCACAAGCAAAATAAAACACATAGGTGGGCCACAAATGGCCCATCTGATGCCTGTGTGTACCTTCTGACCCGCAGAATAATGTCAAACTCCACAGCATGAGACTCTTGTAGCCTGGATCCTGCCTGCCTACCAACTGCAGCCCAATCACACCCTGGGTCAGTCTTGAAGATGACATCAGGACTCTGGGCCTTTGCTCATACTGTTCCTTCTACCCAGAATGCCCTGCTTGGCCCACCTGGCAAGATCATCTTTTTCATGGACTCCGTCTTCCAGAATGTATCTCTGAAACTGTTTGTTGAGTAAATGGGGATCACTATCCTGCGCTGAGGAAAACAAGAAGTACTACATAGGCAGGGCATGTCAACCCATCAAACCAGGCTGTGCAAGAAGCCTGAACAAATGTACTTTTTATGAAAGTATAACGGCACCAAATGCACACACTGCAACGTATGCAGGTGTCGTCAAGGTCATGCATTTTAGCTATCAAGATTATCCTCTACTTTATTCCAAAGAGGAGTCCAGCTTCCTGTACCTCCCAGAAGAGCAGACTAATGACTCTGAGCTCTGAATGGCTGGCCATCTTTGCTGGAAACTCATTTAAGAGATCTGAATGTAGAGAATTTTAAAAGTAGAAGGTGAAAAGGTAAAACTAATGAGAGAGTAAACAGATCAGTGGTTACCAATTTGAGAGGAAAAGGGGAGAGAGAAACAGGTGGAACATAAGGTAATTTAGGGAGGTAGAACTATTCTGTATAATACCATGATGGAGGATATGACATGCATTTGTCAAAACCCATAGAACTGAACAACATAAGATGCAAATTAAGAAAGAAAATCATTTATGAGGTCAGGGGGTCCCAGGAAAGAATCCAGAGTGTGGCAAAATAATCTATATTACTAATGCAAGAAACAAGTCACTGAAGGGAGTGGGAGAAAGGTGCTGATCTAAGTCTGATACTGCTGTACATGCATAATGCAACTGAACAATGGAATAAATGGACGTCAGACAGTATAAGCCAAGTTTCTCACTGTTGAAGTGCAGGTTTACAGATAAACAAAAGGCGTAATCCAGAATGCTCCATGTGGTAATGGATCAGAGTGGGAGACATTGGTATGTTAAACATGAGTTAAACTCATGTGCAGATAGATGATTACACACAGAAATGTTTATAAATGTGTACATATATATACAGGTTAGCAAACACACATATTTTTTTCCTCTCTGTCAGGTGAGAGGACCTAAAAGAAATGATACTCCAAAAGCATTAAGCACACCAGCACCCAGACCTTGTTTTCTAATACCATTCTCTAAGAAAGAAACCAGAGTTCCTTGGAGAAATGGCTGATTCCAGGACTGGGTCAGGAAATACACAAGATGAGCCTGGAGAGTCTCGTGATGCCAAAAAGTAAAGAAGTGCTCGAAACAAACAAAAAAGACACAATGATGGGAGCACGTTACAGTGACACAGAAGCCAACTGAAAGAGCTTTCAATGGCCAAAGCTAGAACAATTTTAGCCACAAAATAAAGTAGTATTGGACCATAACCCAAAGTAAAAAGTAAATACCCATGATTCTATACTGATATGAATTAATGATTAAATGGGAAAGAATGAGAAATCTCCCATGAAGAAGAATTCCAAATAACGTATATAAATAAATAGTCTTCTCTCAAAGCAATGGAGCATAACTCCCCACTCCTCAGGTGCAGGCTGTATATAGTAACTTCCTTCCAAAGAGCACAGTATGAAAAAGGTGGGGAAGGCTGGCTTTACAGTGGAGAAACCTGACACACACTACTTCTAGCCAAGTAATTAAAGTTAACAAAAACAGTCATAAATCATGTAGATGCATGTGCCCTTGATGTGAGGTGACAAAAATGGCACTTTATGTTCTTCCTCTCAAAGCTGATAACCCCGGTCTAAGCAAACAAATTCCAATAAGGGGTATTCTTCTGTATACTTGACCAGCACTCCTCAAAACTGTCAAACACACGAAAAACAGGATGGTCTGAGAAACTGTCGCAGTCAAGAGGAGCCCAGGGAGACATGGCTAATAAATGTGATGTGGTATGCAGGATGAGATTCTGGAACAGAAGGGGGGAAACTAGGTAAAAACGAAAGAAATCTAAATAAACTACATACTTTATTTAATACTAGGTATTAACACCGGTTCGTTAATTGTGACAAATGTACCACATTAATATAAAACGTTAATAATAGAGAAGCTGTGAGGGTGGAGTGGGGAGTATACGGAAACTCTCTGTACTATCTGCTTAATTTTTTTTGTAAATATTAAACTGTTCTAAAAAAAATAAAATCTATTAATTTTTTTTAAGTAGGAAGAAAGAAGAGAGAAGCAGACCACAGATCTGGGGTGTCGGTGTTCAGAGAGGGTCACCATGATCTGGTCCCCCAGCTGGCTTCATGAGCAGCTCTCTCTTGCTGGGGTGGGATTCTTCATAACGGCGCTGCACACAAATCTGGGCAAAATCTCCTTAATTCTAAGATGTAGCTGCTGGTTATCAGCATCAAGAATTTTCTAGAGCACAAAACAGAAGCTGTTTTAAGTGATACCAAGAATTTCCAGAAAAATTTCAAGCACTTAATGTAAGGATTTCATAGGGTGTAAATCACTTGGGCTTTAAAAGAGCAAAGGAAAGATGAAGGAAACCCTCACATGAACAATTCACACAGAAAGAACAAGGGGCAAGGTCCATGACAGACTAAAAAAGCATTCTTCGTTTATCTCAGCTGGTTTCCTCGGGTAACTGCGCTCCTGTTATTGAAGAATCTCTGAAGGCAAGCAGCCAAATCCCACAGAAAGCCGAGCTCTCCAGTCTGTTGGAGGAAAGGGGGGCCAGGTCACCAACTCTAGGTGATTAACACTGTCCCTAGGTCACATCTTGCCATCCCTGGCTGTCTCTCCAAAGGTCTAGTTTTTACCCAACGCCCGTGTGCAGCCTGACGCTAATCAGAGTGCAAATGTCACTTTAAAAGGCAGTAAACAAATAAACATGGTAATGAAAATGAGGAAAAGTCAGAGTTGCAAGAAAGATGTGCACTAGGCCAACCAAAAAAAAATTATCTTTTTCTTCTTTTGATTTTAAAAGCTAAAAATATTCTCCAACACACAAATTCATGCAAAATAACACTTTACTTAAAAACAAAAACAACAAAAAAAACTTGAAATTGAAAAAGAAAAGCCAGCAGACATGCTACAGGGCTGACAGGGCAGCAGTGTCACAGGCACCCAGGGTGGGGCGAAACCACCATGCGGCCGATCTGAGCCTCGGCTGCATCTCCCAGGAGTTCAGTAACAGATCCGGTGAGTAGATGCAAGACTTCCTGTGAGACAGAAAAGCCAAGCTCTAGAACTTTATGCCTCTCTCTGGTAAACACTGGGTAACACAATTTCTATTTGAAGATTGAAAATGCAAGCCCCACTTGGAACAAATGCATGGGCTGAAAACAGCATAATTTAGTCCATTTGTAACACTATGTTAACCAGGGTGAAGATGTGAAAAATACTTGAGTGACTTAGTGATTTTATGAGGATTTTATAGAATTCAGTTGAATCAAACTTTTTCTCTAAAGGGCCAGTCATTTTAGGCACTGCAAGCTATACAGTATCTGTCACAAATAACCCTGCCTTTGTAGCACTAAAGTAGCCACAGACAATGGTAAATGAATGACTGTGGCTATGTTCTAATAAACTTTATTTACAAACAAGCAGCAGGCTAGATTTCACCCACAGGATATACTTTGCCAACTACCGAATTAAATAATTCTCTCTCTCTCTTGCTCTCTCTCTCACTAACTAAAATAGTCACCACCCATTCAAATTTTAGTAACAGAACAAAACTTCTTTAATCCATAAATCTGGAAGAAAATCAAAATGAATCCCCTAAAAGTCTCCTGTATCCATTTCTCAAAGAAACACAGTTGAAAATCATACCATTGTAAACAGTGCCTGGCTGTGAACAAACAAAACCCCGCCAAGCATAACTTCTCCGGGAACTATTTTCTCTAAGACAAGTGTCTGGGAGAAGCACACACCCTATGAATTAAACTGAAAGTTTTCAAGGGCCCCAAAAGTTTATGTGTTCCCTGTGACCGTCTTCCTAACACACTCCCTTACCTGGAAGCTTTGAGGTGACTTCTAGAATGTCCAGAACAATTCCAGTCTTCTTAACATGACACACAAGACCCTCCACAACTGGTCCCATCCTCATCTCCAGGCAGCCTCCACATCTCTTTCCACCCTCAAACTACAGTCTAAGAGGGCTCACTACACTTCAGGTATGTCATTTGCCCACTTTCGAGTCGCCAAGCTCTTACCAGAGTGACCATGTAATTTATTGTCCAAATTAGGGCATTTTTGAGAGGAAAAGGAATGCTGTTAGTAACTGTGCTAGGACAAAAAATGTAGCCCAAGGCAGATCGAAATGTAAAGTCCTTTAGCCTTTATTCATGATGACCTCTCTATTGTGAAAACTATTGCAAACTCACTCTGGTGAACTCCTACTCATCCTTCAAGGCCCAAGTCAAACATCTCCCTTCCTCTTTTTGCTGACCTCTTTCTGGCAGAGGTAGCCACTCCCTCATCTTTGTAACTATTAGAGCCTTTATCACATAGTGTTATATTCACTTGTTCATGTTTTCTTTAAGGACAGGAATGCTTCCTCTGTATGCCCAGAACTGTTTTATAGTTAGTGCTCAACGATTGTTTGCTCATTTTCTTATAATAACACAGACTACGTATTTACCCTCAAAATGCATAGCATAAACTAGTGGCTTCAGCCAGGGATAATTTTGCCTCCTAGAGGATATCTGCAATGTCCAAAACTATTTTTGGTTGTCATAACTAGGGGAGATACTACTGGCATCTAGTGGGTAGAGGCTGGGGTGCTTCTAAACATCCTACAACACACAGGACAACCTCCCCCACCCCCGCCAAACAAAGAATTATCCAGCCCAAAATGCCAATATTGCTACAGTTCAGAAACCCTGAAATAAAACTTCAGTTAGCTTCCTCATGAAGTTACTACAAATTCCAGATTACAGAAATAGAAAGTCATGAAAATTTCAAGCACATATGCCATAAACATATTTAGAAAGCCCACACATTCAAGAACTTAATGTAATATAAGAGAAGTAAAAATGGCAGAGATTACTGTAGAGATTCATGAATTTGTCTGAAGAGCAGAGTAGATACACAATGCTATACAGTGCTTGAAATGTTATGCTCCTGCAGAGGTGATTAATCTGATCTCTGAATGATACAGAACATATGCAGCCGAAGACGTAATAATACAGGTGGAACTTCCTCAACCATATACAAAAGTAAAGGTGAAATAAGAGCTGCAAACTCTAGCCCCTTCCTGAGTCACTGACATTTAGAATCTAAAGTAGATTAAAATCATACTCACTACAAAAGTTGAATCTGAAACTTTCTCAATTACCAACAGAACTAAATGCCACTATTACAGGTAACAAAGATTCCAGAATATTTAGAAGATACTTTCAACACATAATCTTATAAAATTAACATCTAAAGAAAAACAGCCAACTATTTAACTGCTTCCATTAGAACATATATTTTAACCTTATTAACAGACATCTGCATTCTTCAATCTTTACTTGGTAAATTTTCCCAATAACTGAGTCTAAAACATACTGCATACCCCTCTGCCTTCATAAACAGTACAAACTATGTCAAATTTGCTTTTCTGGGATGCCCAGGGTCATCTCACCTACTTTAATATTGTACTATTAATATAACCCTCACAGCCTGTTTAAAAGGGCAGACGGCTTCCCCTTAGGCCTGTTTTTACCTCTTACAATTTCAGAGCTATCCATTAAGCTGCAGTTAGCATTCACGTTATAATCGATGCACAGGCCTCTGTCCTTTACCTCCAGCCTCTTCTAATTTAGCTCTTTTGAAAATCTGGTATGAAGTAATTAACCAGAAACACCTTATCTAAACCATGGGTAAAAAGGCTGAGTGAATGAATGATTGAAGACTTCTACTCAAACCAAAGAGATTAGCAGCCTGCAAATTCTCACACCTATATATGTTCATGCCTTGAGTTTCTCTTATCCACCCCAACCCCTAATCCTTGTAATCAAGAATAGGGAGGATACCATACAGGTAAGGAATAAGAAGTTAAAACAGAGGTTGCATAGACAAAAAGAGGAACACTCATGGAGAGTAAATTAAACATGAGTCACAATTAGTAAAAACAGTCATTAAATTCCCAAGAGATCAGGTTAGTTATATTTACGACAATCACCTTCTATTCCTCAAGCACAAACAGTGTTAAGAAAAATAACTGAGACTTGCAGATGTTATTTAAAACTCTACAGAAAATGAGCACTTAGGTCCTTACGAAACTTTAATTCAGAGGTATTGATTTTTTTAAAAGAGGCAACACATAACCAAAGCATCCTGTCCATTTGGCATCTATCTTAATCTGCCTGGGAAGAAAAAAAACAAAACAAAAAACAAACAAACAAAAAAAAACACTGAGAGTCTCAGAAATGACTCATACATCAAGGTGACTTTTCAAAGTTTATCTGCATGCGCCCAGGCAATAATTATTGTATGAACTACCCCTTCCCACCCCACCCTTTAATATTCTACTTTGATTCAGATGACACAAGCCCTAGCATCTATGTCAAAGACAGTACAGAAGAATGCCCAGAATGCACACTTCCACCCACTTAACTTCATCTAGACTAGAAGTTTAACTTGAAGCTACCAAAAGGTGTTGACAGAAGAAGATGGAAATATAAACCACTATCCAAAATCAATCTATTATCAGATCAGTGTTTATTAAATACTGGTAGCATTTGATAAAAGAGATGAGTTCTACAACAGCATCACAGAGACATCCAACCGTGAATGACTTTATTTCCCTCCTTCACGTCCAGCTAGGATTAAAAAAATATATATTTTAAATGATAGATCATACATCATTGCCATATAGTGAAAAGCATCTGATATTACTCAATATCCATTCTTAGAAGAAAAAAAAGATAGAGACGAAGTTAAATACTTTTCTAACATAATAACACATCTCAACATGAAAGCACCATGCTTAACAGAGTAATTCTAGGCAGGAATCAAAAAAATAAGAATGAAATCTATCACAGTATTTTTAAACATGGATTTGAAGATTCCAGTCAATGTAATAACTCAAGAAAAGAAGTTTACTGATACAAAATTAACGGAAAATAAATAGCTTTAATTGAGACAAAAAATAACCAATTATAAAATCTAATAGAAGAAAAGACTTCATTCATGATGGCTACAAAATAAAAAGTAAAATATCCAGCAATAAAATTAACAGGAAATGCGCAACATTACATGAAGAAAATGCTCCAAGGATCACTAAAAAAGACAAATAAAAAAAAGACATATTATGTCTTAGGGATAAGTTTCACATCATTAGGACGTTGATTATCCTTAAGTTAATTTATAAACCGAATATAATTTCAATAAAAGTACTTCGAAATCTCTTGGGGGGTTTTGGCATTGAATGAGCACATTCTAAAATTCTTATGGGCAAGTCAAAAGGAAAGAATAGCCAAAAATATTCTGATAATAAAAGTAATGAAGAGAGAATAGCCCTATCAAATATTTAAACAAATATATTATAAAGCTACAGTAATTAAAAGTGAATAATTGGCACATGAGCAGTGAGTCAGATCAGTGAAGATAAGAAAATCCAGAAATAAATCCAAATACATGTGAGAATTTACAACATCATAGAAGTGGCATTTCAAATTAACAAGGAAAACATGGTTCGTTCAATAAGCGATGTATAGACAACCATGAAACCAGATCCCTGTCTATTACACCATATATATCAGGTGAAACATCAGGATAAATTCTAAGTAAATCAAAATTTTAAACATTAAAAAAAAGAGAAAATACTAAAGATATCTCACTTAGTTTATTCTAATAAACCTGAAGTAGAGAGGGTTTTTCCATAGCATGAAGAGTCGACAAACACAATTACACAGAAGTTAGAATTTCTACATGATAAAAAACCACCAAAAGCAAAGTCAAAAACAAACCACAAAATGTGAAAAATGTTTGCAACTCCTATCACAGACACAGGACTAATTACCTTAATGTACATAGAGTTCCTACTAAGAAAAAAACCAATAACCTTATGGCAAATGGTCAAGTGATACAAAGATAGCTCACACATAAAGAAATACCAATGGCTCTTCTATGATGAAAAAATGTTCAACTTCATTCACGGTAAGATAAACACAGATTAAAACTAAACTGAGAAATTATTTTCAAATCTCAGATTGTCAAAAATCCAAAAGCTTGACAGACAATATACCATATACACTCTCATATTTTGCTGATGGAAGAACACAATCTGTATGAGGGGCAATTAGACAATATATCAGAATTAAAAAATGCACATACTCGATGACTTGGATTCTTCCATTCTTAACATTGACTCCACAGAAAGTTACACATGCATGACGATGTATGTACAAATATCACAAGGTATGTATTCTTTGTAATAGCAAAAGAATGATAAACAAATTACATTAGATCCAGACGATGTACTACTACATAGCCATAACAAAAGAATGAGGGGGCCTTTTATCTACTGCCCTGGAATTATCCTAAAAAATACTGTTAAATGAAAAGAAGAATGCTATTGGGTAGAATAAAAACATGAGGGAAAAGTACCCACACTCACGTATCTGCTTATACAAGCATTAAATATCACTAGAATCATACATAAGAAATTGACAGCATTGGTGACCATCTTTGGAGAGTGAGACAATGTGACAAAAGTATGGGGAAAACAGTTTGTGCCATACCCTTTCGGATTCTGATCCATGTGAATGTAGTACCTATAAAAAAAAAATGAATTTAAATCAAAGTTTTTTAAACCTTAGTAACACTCGAAACACTTCCCATCCCCAACTCCCAACCACTTAATGAAGTTCTGATGATTCTCCAAAACCTCTTATTTACCCATCTGCTCCCTAACTCTATGGCCATAATCCAACTTGAGCTCCTTAAGCAATTGTCAGGAGCCCAGCTGGTCACAGGATACACCTGACTCTAAGGCCAGAATCCTCTCTCTTTAAGGAGCTCAGCATCATCTACATCTGCTGAATTCCCTCACCAAGCACCTGAGAATGCTGACTGCCTACAGAAACGCATACCCCTCAATCTGGTATTTGGATCCAAGCTACCTTTCCAACTCTATTTCACCAGAGTCTTTTGTGTTCATTTTTTTACCTTCCAATTATACTAGAAGATTCTTTTTAAAAAATTAAATTTATTGGGGTAACATTGGTTAATAAACTTATATAGGTACATCATCTGTATGTTGCATTGTGTGTTCACCTAGAAGTTTCTTAAAGTTCAATTATTGTCTTATCCATCTTTTTTATTTTCAAAAACTCTTGGTATGGCATCTTGTACATATAAGGTGCTCAGGAAATGGTCTTTGAATAAATGAACACATAATAATAAATATTAGATATATCAATGGAATATTAAACTAAAAAATGTAATGAAAATGAAAAGCATGGACTCTTATTCAAGCAGCTTGAGAAAGAAGATTAAGAAAACCCAATATTGCTATTTACTAATGATAAAAGTTTATTCTAAAACAGTCCACTTCACTAGAGTTTTCCGCTCCAAACATGTTGTCATTCCCACCTCCATCCTCATCCTCTTGTCTCCCCACTTAGCTTACTTTCCTCACTTCGAGATGACACTCCCTCAAATTCAATATCCTACATGACCTGACCTGGTCCATTTCAAATGGGATATAAATGGCTTAAATATTTTGATGCTGCGTATTCTGATATGGCCTTAACGATAACTATCCAAGAAAAAAATAACAATGTAAGAAATTATATCATTTATTTCATTTATCTAGGCTTCAACTTGCCCATGATTTAAATTTAATAAGCACTTTGTCTTCCCAAAACCCACAGTAAAGTATGTAATATGTTTTAAATTGCATATAATAAAAATAAGTAGTCTTTTGAATTCTTACCCATCACTTTTTCTTCTATTTAAATACTATTAAAGGACATTTCATGCTCCCAATAAAGAGGCTACTTAATATCATTTTAAAGATATTTTAGTCTTTTTCTTCTTTTTAATTTTTTTAGTTTTAGCAAAAAGTAGAGAATCAAAATTTTAATAGCTTTCATGAAAACAATTTGTGAATGTTTTAAAGTCACAAAATATTGTTTTTTTTAATCTAAATAAACAAAAAATATTCTTATTACAGGAAATGAGTTATTATTACTACTTTTTCCCCCCAGCTTCTGGTACTGCAAGAGCTGCACCATTACTGGCTACACCAGGCCTTTGATTTCAAGATGGGCTTATGAAGGACCATGCAGACGAATTAAATCATGAGTCCTAATTACAAGATTGTGGAACAACACTGTTGCAAAGTTTTTAAAAATTCTTTGTTGTAAAGTTTTGTGTCATGAAATCATATACGGTAACAAGAAAAAGGAAGGCCTAAGCTCTTTGACGTCGATCTTAGTGATGACATTTTTTTGGATCTGACTCTTAAGGTATGAGAAACAAAAACAAAAATAAAAAATGGAACTACAGTAAGTCCTTACTTAACGCCGTCCATGGGTTCTGTGACTTAAAGCAAAATGACATTTAATGAAACCAATTTTAACATAGATTAGTTGATATAAACAAGAGTTAAGTTCCTATGGCATTTCATCAACGTTAAACAAAAGAACCTTAACCAAAACCACCTTATTCCAGAACCTGCTGTACATCAAACTAAAAAGCCTCTGCACAGCAAAGAAAACCATCAACAAAACAAGAAGGCAGCCTATTAATTGGGAAAAGATATTTGCAAATCATATATCTGATAAAAGATTAATATCCAAAATAACTCATCTAATTCAAACATACACACACACGCACACACACAAAATAACAACTGGATTAAAAAAATAGGCAGAAAATCTGAATAAACATTTTTTCCAAAGAAAACACAGGAATGGCCAACAGGCACATGAAAACATGCTCAGCATCAATAATCATCAGTGAAATGTAAATCAAAACTACAACGAGATATCACTTCACACCTGTTAGAACAGCTATTATCAAAAAGACAAGAAATTAAAAGTGTTGGCAAGGATGTCAGGGGAAAGGGAACCCTCATGCACTGTTGGTGGGAATATAAACAGGAATATGAACAGGTACAGCCACTATGGAAAACAGTATGGAGATTCCTCAAAAAAAAAAAAGTTAAAAAGAGCTACCATATAATTCAGTAATTCCACTTCTAGGTAATTATCCCAAGAAAATGAAAACACTTATTCAAAAAGGTATATCTACCCCCATGTTCACTGCAGCATTATTTATAATAGCCAAGATATGGAAACAAACTGTATCCATCAACGGACATATACACATACACACATAAACACACACAACGTACTACTATTCAGCCATAAAAAAAGGAATAAAATCTTGCCAGGTGCAACATGGATGGACCTTGAGGGTATTATGCTAAGTGAACTAAGTCAGATAAAGAAAGACAAAACCAGATGATGTTGCCTATATGTGGAATTTAAAAAACAACAAGCTCACAGAGAACAGATTGGTGGTTGCCAGAGGTGGGAGGTGGTGGGCAGGGGGCGGAGAGGCAGTATGAGAAATGGTGAGTACGTCCTAAAAGTCCTCATTACAAAAAAACAAAACAAAACCAACAAAAAACCATGTTGTAACTATGTGTGGTGACAAATGTTAACTAGACTTATGGTGTGGATCATTTCACAATATATACAAATATCAAATCATTATGCTGTACACCTGAAACTACTATATTATATGACAATTATACCACGATTTAAAAAAATTAGTTGGCCTTCCCTGAACAAACACAGACTGGAAATGAGACAGAAAAGGTTAAAAACTATCTTGTACTTAAAAGGTATTGCTATGGGTAATCTGCATGCAAGTACTGGAATCGTACCACCAAATAAAAGTATTATTTCATGTTAGTAAAGAAAATAATCTCTTACTTTTTAGCAGAGTGGAAATATTCTGTTTTATTTGTGCTGGTGGTTTCGCAAATCACATACACTTGTCAAAACTCATCAAACTATACACATGAAAACACTGAATTTTATGTCCTGCAGTAAACCTGAATTTTAGAGACATAAACTTTTCTGAAGCTAAATATCCTAATTTTTCAACAAATATGGTACACTAGAAAAAGTAGTGTACCATATTCCAAGCAACTCAAAAAAGCTTTAAGATTTTACTATGAGCTGGGCAAACAAGAAGTTACTCCAATTTTACTGACGGACAAGCTGAGGCCAGGTCAGTGAAACGAATTACATAATATCCTATAGTGTTATAGTCTCGCCATCACCAGAGTGAGCTGGACTCAGCAGATGGAGCCGGTTCTTCCATCACTTGGCTCAAAACTGAAGCCTTAGGTAAGTTCTCAGTCTCTTCAGCTGTAGAATCAGAAAGTTAGACTTATTTGCTAAAGTCCCCACCAACTTTAACATTCTGATTTTATATTCTACTAGAGAGTTGAAATATAATTTAAACATCTTTTCAAAAAAATAAGATCTGAAAATTCTTTTATCAGAGAATTGAGCCTACCACTATTAGAAAAAAAAAAAAAACTAAAAAAATCCAACTTACAGAAGGAGAGTAATCATGAGAGATTCAATCAAATTACAAAAGATTTCCAACTGTACAAAAATCATTCACATGAAGAACTTCCCTATACCATTTAGGTGTTGGTTTATACAACATTAACTTTCTAAAGACAGAAAAAGTGCTAATTGCTAGTCAAGAAAAAAAATCATTCAAAGAAACTAAACAAGTGTGGTATTATGATGGAAATAAATGCACATCTGAGTCAATTCACCTACAAATTTTGAGAATTCTACCATGAAAAGAAGGCATAAATAGGCTAATAAAATCAACTCAATTTTTAAAAAATCTGGCTTATATAAAGCACTTCGGTAAGAGGCATAAAAAATTATAAAGTTTTTTAAAAATAACCTAAAACTTCTCAGTATGAGGGGAAGAGGTTAGAAAAAAAAAAAAAAAAAAAAGACCAAAATTCTAAGCCCTAATCCCACAAAGAAAATAAGAAAATTCACATTTGCAGAAAAAAGGGTTGGATATATATATATATGGCTATCTTTCTATTCATATTCTTTAAGGCAGCATTTCCCAAAGGGTCTTCAACACAGTTTCAAAAACAAAACAAGTCTCCCTAGTTAAAATAAGTTCGATTACTGCTTACTACATTACCCTTGTATAAATTAGGATTACATTCAGCTGCATGTATAGAAACTCAACTACAATGGTTTAATCAAGCAGCGCTTTATTTTGGAACAATTAGTCTAAAGATGGAGAGTCCAAGGCTGGTAGAGTAACTCCACGAACCCATCAACTGCTCCTTCCATCTTTCCGATTTGCTACTCTTAGCATGCGACTTTTCCTTGTTTTCATGGTGTAAGCTGGCTACAGCTCTCAGGGCAGGAAAAAAGAGGAAAGGGCAATGGCAAGGATGCGTGCCAGCCTGCTCGGACTCTGCTGATCAAGGAACCAAGAGCTTTCTCACTCCTCGGAGACTTTTATTTTTATATATATATATCTCATTAGCCAATACTGGGTCACTTCTAGTGACAAAGGAGTCTGGGGAGGTGAGAATTTTTAACTAGATACATTGCCACCTAAAGCAAAACCAGAGCTCCAAAAAGAAACAAGAGGCTGCATGTTTGTTTAGCAATACAAAAGGTCCATCCTATTTATCTTAAAAATTCAAAATTCAAAGCAGAGGGACCCAGAGAAGCAGAAGTCACTGCAGGGGGCAGTGGTGACCACAAGAGGATGAACAAGTCTGACACACTGAAAGATGATGACAGTGGGAGCTATGATCAGAATGAATGAAATAGCGCACAGAAAGCTGGTAAGAAGGAAAAAACGGAACGAGACTAGAGTCAGAGCAGCAGCAAGAGGAAGGCTGTTGTCCCTGGACCAGCAGAGCATCCCTACACTTTCCGGTCCTCCGGGAGAACCCCCAGCCGTCCCACTGGCTCACAGAGCTATGAACAGACTATCAAACAGATTGGCACCTTTGCTTCTGTGGAGCAGTTCTGGAGGTTTCGCAGCTACATGGTACATCCTAGGGACCTGACAGGCCACAGTGACTCCCATCTCTTCAAAGAAGGAATTAAACCCATGTGGGAGGTTGATGCAAATGAAAATGGTGGCAAGTGGATTATTCGGCTGCAAAAAGGCTTGGCATCCTGTTGTGGGGAGAAGCTCATCCTGGCCATGCTGGGGGAACAGCTCATGGTTAGGGGGAGATCTGTGGGGCTGTGGTCTCCATCTGGTTTCAGGAAGACATTATTTCAATATGGAATAAGACTGCCAGCGACCAAGCAACCACAGCCCGGATCCAGGACATGCTTCAGCGAGGTCTTATCCTACCTCCCAATGCCATTATGGAATGCAAAACACACTGACAACATCAAAATGCCAGGCAGCCTGGGCACCCGAAGGCTCCTTTTTCAAAACCTCTGGAAGCCATGGTTGAATGTGCCATGACCCTCTCCTCATCACTGAAGCTGGCATCATTGGAGTCTCTTGTTCTATTGGTGTGCTACTTACAAGAGTCTTCTGTCCTGGACAAAAGGAATTGGAAGAGCATTTTTTGTTTTAAGACGAGGTTGACACGTAGCAGCTACAACAGCTGAGATCACTTAACAAACAGTGCTAAATTAAAAATAAAAAATTCAAAATGCATAGTTGATATTCAGGGCTCTGAGAAACTATGCGGCAAATAAATCAGTTTACCTTTTTTAAACATGGTCCTTCAACTTATTTGAACGCTATTTCATTTGAATAGCCTGTTGAAACATCATTCAATGCAACACATCTTGGGAACTAAAAGAAGAAAAAAACCTACGCTTATAAAAGAGTCTGTTTCCATACATAGAAATGTAAAGGGAATATGCTGCATTTAAAGAAAAGGTACAGGAAATAAAATTACTAAAGCAGTAACAGAATTATAATCAGGATCATAATTCCAGTGAGAAAAAATCTTTTCTCTTTCCTCTTTATGCTTTTGTAAGTTGGGTGGGCCATGCCTTATTTCCTCTTCTTCATCATCCCTTCTCGACCCCAGAACTGTCATTTCTTTATGTAACTTCCTGCCATTCCGACCCCGTAATCTGGCCTTTAAATGTCCATTCCAGAGCCTCTCCAAGGTTTCATTCATCCTTTGGTTCAGCCTGCCATGTTTTAATTACTATCTTTCTTCTCCCATTTTCGTATTACACTATCATAACAATTTGGGGCTTAGTATTTATTTATTGAGTTAGTCTCATCTGTATGGAGGCTGCTATTAATTCAATGCTGTTACTGATTCCAGTATAACTTTCTAGAAGAAATATTCATATTTTTAGAAAAAAATAGAGAAAACAAACAAAACATAACTTTTCATTCTGATACTAAAGCTTTCAATAGAAAGCCATTCATCATATCTAGTTCCATTAAAATACTAATTTCTTTTAATTCACTTGATAGTTTAAAGTGGGGGTTGGGGGGTAGAGTACATTTTTCACATTTGCAAACATTATCCCTTTCCACAGCAGGCATAGGTATTTCCTTGCCAAAAAAAAAAAAAAATTAATGTTTCTCTTTTTTAGAAGGGAAATAAGAAAATGCCATCTTTTATTTCCTAAAGAAAAAAAATTAAATAGGTCAAATATATAAAACTTTCATGAAAAAAGGCAACACTTCATTTAAGCCTTTAATGGAAAACGTGTAAATTCCCCAGCGGAATTCCATGCTCTATTACAGGAAAGGTTTATTTACTGCTGACTTTAAAGAACCAGACATGACTTATCACACCATTTTATGAAGGCAATGAATGGAACTGAACCCCACAGAATCTTCTTATCCTCCTGTTTTCTGGAAACCAGGGCGGGGAAAAACAGTTGCAGATATTTACTTGTCTAGTAGACAGGCCTCCAGAAAATCAAAGGATCATGAAATATTCAGATGCCATAAAAGCCCTTTTAGCGCCAACTCCTAGCTACATGGGTTCTCCATCATCTTTGGAGGCTGTCATCACTCACAAAAGAGAAAGCATTGCCGACTTCCTCCACATCAGAAATTTGGACAGCATCACTTCAGGCGCAGCAGAACACTTCCCAAACTGCTTCCACAGAGAAAACCAGAACCTCCCAACCACCAGGGGAGCTAAGAGAACCAGAGAGCTAGTCACTCGCATCATGCCTCTCAGCCCTATTTCAAGCTTGAGTCCCTTCCTGCCCCCAAGCCATCTTTTCCTTTAATCTTCCACCCACATCCACACCCTGATCCCCGATCCTCCTGTACCACGTTTCTACTGTACCCCTTGGAACCACTTCTCATCCCAAACCCTTTTCCTGCCTTGGTTGAAAGTGGAGCTTTTGATGGAAACACACTGCAGCCTATTATTCCCCAATGCCAAAGTAAAAGTCCTCCACCCTTGGGTGAAACTTCCATCTACCTCTGACGGTCATTCTTTTCCTGTTCACTGAAGACTTTGTCTCCTGGCTCGGTCTTCCTTGAGACACCAAGTCTGGCTCTCATTCTAAATGTCCTTAGAATTCAGCAAGAACGCTGCCTAGTCAACTCCTTGTCCTCGTTCTGTAACCTCCTTCTCTGTGTCACTGCCTTCCTCGCAAAGGTCCATTCTGGGCTTTCCCATCATCACTCAGACCTGCTCCACCTCTGACAGTATCTCCAAACATCTCACTCTTCATTTTACCCTCTATAAACTCCTTCCCATTCAGGTCTTTCTCACAGCTTCTCCCACTACACCAACTCTTTCATTTCACATGGTGCTCTAATTTGCCAATACCTCTATTTATCACTTCTAATAGTCCTGTCTTCACCTCCTTTCTCCTCCACCCTACATCAACTGCCCACTGGCCAATGACCTCACCTCTCTTTCACTCTCATATACATCCACTCAACAAATCTCGAGCCCAGATCCTTCTACCTATCACCTCCTCTGTTTCTCTCTCCAGGATTTTCAACACCAAGGAGAAAACCACACATCCACTAAAGCTGATGTCATAACAGACTCATGGTCTCCATTCACAGAAGGCCCTCAGGGCTGCCCAGCAAACCTGCTCGGCTCTTCTCCCAGGCCCTCAAAGGCTATTTCAAACTTCCTCCACACCAGCTCCCCCTCCTCCCACTCCACTCTCAGAACATAAACTCCCATCCTACTTCACAATGAAACAAGAATGCCTTCGACCTCGCGCTCACCACCAAACTCACCTTCATCACTATCCTTCCTCCAACCTCAAGCCAAAACGTGCCCATGCTCAGGACTCCACCCACTTCTGACTTCCCAGGCTCTGGCTCCACTCCCGTAACTCTCCCTTACGCCCTCAACTTTCCTCTCTACCAGCTCCATTCCATCATCATTTTAACGTGCCAAGACTCTGCCATCTTGAAAAAAAAAAGAAAAGTCCTGCTTCAAACCTATGTCCTGCTCTATTATTCTTCTCTTCTTCACAGCCAAGCTTCTTGAGACATCTCTCTTATCTTCTCTCCCCACTCCACTAACTCTAATTTTGCCCACACACCTCCAGTGAAACTCCCCAGCTGCGGTCGCCAACACGAACTCCATGAACACACTTTGGACTACGCTTCACTTACTCCTCTAGAACAACCTCCCTCAGCTTCCTTCTACCGCGCTCATTCCTTATATCTGGCTCGCCAAACTTCTTCCTCTGCCTTACATCACTGCTTTTCAAACAGTAAGTCTTCGACCTACCACAGGAAATCAACTCGGAGCAGACTGTCTCGGCCTTGGCATTACTGACGTTTCGGGCTACATAACTCTGTTGGGCAGAGGGGTCTGCCCTATGTTTTATTAGCCGTTTACCAGCATCCCTGGCATCTACTCGCTAGTGCCAGTCATGACAATCTAAAACATCTCTGGACATTGCCAAATTGGCATTAGAAGGTCATGACCAATGTTTTTTTAAATGAAATGAAATAAAATAGAAACTACCAGAGTACTTCTCCTAAGAAAAGATAAAGATCTTTAATAAAACTTTTGCCTCTGTGTCATGTTTGTATTTGTACATATATGTGCATGCAGAATATAAAATACTTCTCTCTGTGGATCAGAGTCAAAACTTGAAATTCCAATGCCTTACATGTTGGTGGTCCTAACATGTTCTCAGTTCTCAGTTCTCAGTTCCCTCCCTTTTTAAATCATTCAACAATACAAAAAGGCATAAAGAAGACACACAATGAACACTCATGCACTCAGTACCTGCTCAAGAAAACAAAGCATTATGAACCAGTTGAAAGACCCCCTGGCAGCCACAACTACCGTGTGTCTAGAGGAAACCATAACTAATTTGTCACTTCCATCTCACTTTTTACTGTTTGGATGTGGGTCCTTAAACAATAGAAAATACTACTTTGCTCGGTTTAAAATGTTTTAAAAGAGCATCATGTTATACATACTCTTCTGCTACTTGCTTTTTTCCTTGACATTGTTTGTGAGATCCATCCAAGTTAGGATGTACTGTTCGCATGCATTCATTTTCATTGCTATATTCTACTGAAGACTATACCACAGTTTATTCATTTATTCATTCTTCAGTTGTTGGACAGTTAGGCTGTCTCCATGTTTGTGTGCATATAAACAATGCTGCTATAAACCTTTGTGTGCACATATTCTGGAGAAAATGTGTGACAGATCTACTTAGATATATGCTCAGGAGTAGAATTACTGCCCTCCTACAGAGTAGATTCATTATTATTACTGCATAAAACAAATTGTTCTCTATAGATGTTGTACTCATTTGCACTCCTATCAGCAGTGTATAAAGAATGCCTATTGTTTCACATCCTTTCCATCACTCGTTGCTGAGAATTTTTTTTTGCCAATCTAAAGGGTATGAAAAAATAGTGTGCTCTTATGCTTTTAATTGCATTTCTTTAACGACTAGTAAGTGGATGAAACGTGATGAGTTTAATGATTATTCTTGCATTTCCTCTTTTCTGAGAAGTCTCATTTTTTTCCTTTGTCCATTTTCTATTAGATTGTTTATCCTTGTCTTATTGATATTTAATAGTTCTTTAATATACTCTGAAACCAAATGCTGCATTGATGACAATGTGTCATAAATATCTTCTCTCAAGGAGGTCTTTCTCCCCTCCTTGGAGCTCTCCACTCCCAGGACCTTCGTTAATTAACTTCTCCATGGTGACCACTGCCTGCTCTATACCTGCAGGCCAGATCTCTCTTCTAGCCTCCAGATTCAGGGAGCCAGTTGCCTCCTGGTCCCCTCTCCTGCCTGCAAGTATTTCAAACCTAACTGTCCCAAACTCAACTTATTACCTTTCCTGCCATCCCTGCCCCTCTGGCATTCCCTGGCTCAGTATGGGACACTATTCCCATTCATCCTCAAATCCAATGATCCTGTTTCTTCTCTTGTCTCCACCTTGTCCATAAACTAGTCTTGTCAATTCAACTTCCTCGTTGAAGGGATTTTTTTTTTCACTGCTATCCACCTCCAGTATTACCTTATTTTTGAACACTTTCATCGCTCAGTTGGATTGTACGTTACAGCCTCCCCGTTTCCAGCCCTTCGACTCCAATATATTCTTTAAAAAACAGCCAGACCTAGCAAGAAAAACATAACTGGAGATAAAAGTCAGAAAGTGGCTGCAGAGAAGTGACTGAATGGAAAGGGACACAGAGGAACTTTCTAGGTTTTAAGTGGTGGTAATATGAGTGTATACGATTATCAGAACTCATCAACCAAACTGGCTAATGACTAAGATCTGGTCATTTTACTGTAGGTAATTATACCTCAAACAGAATAATTGGTTGACTGATTGATTGCTGCTTAAAGCTAACTAGAATAAGCTTGCTAAAATTAAAATCTGAACAAGTTATTTCCCTTTTCAAATTTTTTCTGAGAGCTCCCCGAGGGGGCTTTGGAATGTCGCACCTGTTTACCTCTCCACCGTCCACGCTCACCACTTCTTCTCTCACCTTCTCTCATGACTTGTACGGCTCTCGCACTAAAGTTCTTGTATTTTCTCAAAGAGTTGATGTCCTCTCACAACCTCTGGCCACCTCTGCTTAGACAGCCCCACACCCCTGAACATGCCACCTTCTACTGATTTTCAAGACTCAGTGTCGATGTCACTTCCTCCAGGAAGTCTTCCCAATCCCCCAACACTGGATTAGGTATCTCCCTAGGGCTCCTGCAATTCCCTGTGCTTATTGATACCACAACCCCTTTTACTCTGAAATATTCTTGTCCATCTGCCTCACCAGAACATAACCTCCCTGAGGACAAGACCTGAAGCTACCTGCTGCAGCACGTGCCAGGAGGTGAAGATGGCAAGTGTCCAATTAACGTTTGTTCAATGGATGACTGAAATACTCAAAAATGTCTTCTCCTCAAGCTAAACATCAAAGGATAGAGACTTGCAATATCAATATTTAAGGAAAAATAACTTCAAAAGAAAAAAGATAAATACTTTATATTTAATACTTCAGTAACTACATATACACAGGAAACTGTATCGTATCAAGATCCGCTGCAAACAAAAAGGAAAATTTAGACAAACAGACTCAGCTACCTCTTAAACCAAAAGTTAAGGTAAAAGGAAAATGGAAGTCATATTGGATAAATAACTAAATCTCAGGGAAGACATGCTGAGCAAAGAGAATGAATAAATATAAAAGTGGTCACTTTTTTCAGTTGATTTAAGAGGAGCTGAGAGTTGGTCCAAAAAAACCTCTCTACACTGTGTAAATTCCAGCAGAAGCAGCTAGGAGCCAAACAATGACCTGGAAATGGACCAAGAATTCAAAAGCATCAAGTCTAGACACCTCACATTCCCCCAAGAGGGTTCTGGCTGCTTGCCTATTGCCACGTTCCCTGCTGACCCAAATTTCTTACTTTCCATACTCATTTTTAGATGGATAGCTAAAAAGTTAATTTAAGAAAGCCAGTTTCAGCCACCATCTTTCACTTCTCAGAAGGACACCACCTGTCCTCTGTAAGGGAAAGAAAATGGACTAGTGTTAAATTACAAGTGAAATGAATTCCTTAAGTATCATTAAGAAGAGAATGTAAGTAAAGTTCTTCCTTTAGCACTTATCGCTGCCAAATGAATTTGCAAAGCAAAAAGGTGCTGGCCGTATTTCTTCAAGTGCTATCTGATTTGCCTGAATACTTCTGAATATTCCAGAACGATTATCAGCTGCCAGTTACCACCAAGGCTTCTCTTTCCTCCTTCTCCTCCCAGTCAAGAATTTAGTGTATGGCCCAATATTAAAAGTGACACATTTACCTTTATAAATTCTTTCAAACCTTCCTAGATGCCTCATTAACACGCTACCCCACGCCACCCCCACCTCCACTCCTCTTCATTATCAATATCTGAGCCTGGAATCTGAAACCTTCTAAACGACACATTTACAACACAGGCAAATTTGTGGGATAAAAGTGAAAAACAAGAATTGAGATAATGAACCCAAAAGTGACAGCCACTGCCATTCAAAGCAAACCTGTACTGTGTGTTACACAGTGTGTAGAAAACTAACACACAATTTTGTCTGTTTTGAATTTTTTTTTTTATTGTGGCAACTTATATATAATGCAATTTGCCATTTAACTAATTTTAGGTGTATAATTCATTCACCTAAATGTTACTTACATTCACAATGTTGTGTAACCATCACTACTATTTCCAAAACTTTTAATCACCCCAGACAGAAATTCTAACCCTTAACAATAACACCTCACTCCCCCTCGCCTCAATCCTTGGTAGCCTTTAGTCTACTTTCTATCTTTATGAATTTCATATAAGTAGAATCATACAATATTTGTCCTTTTGCAACTGGCTTATTTGACTCAGCACAATATTTTCAAGCTTCATTCATGTTGTAGCATGTATCAGAACTTTATTCCTTTTGATGATGAATAATATTCCATTGCATGGATATGCCACATTTTATTTATCCAGTCATCTGTTGACAGACACTGGGGTTGTTTCCCCTTTTTGGCTCTTGTAAACGATGCTGCAATGAACGCTGGCATACAAGTATCTGTTCAAGTCCCTGTTCTCACTTCCTTGGGGAATATACCTAGGAGTGGAACCTGGCACAGCGCGAAAGCTTTAGGCACTTTCCTCCACCCTACTCACCCACCCACGTCAGCTTCAATGACATCGCTAAGAGTGAGAAATATGAGTACTGTCTTCCTCTCAAGGGAAGACCATGTTTGTCCACCGCCTGCTTGGGCGCAGCTGTCCAAATCACCAGTGCCAGATCCTACAACATCAGAAGTCATCTCTCGGCCAGCGCTTCTCAGCCTCTGCATATGCGCCCCACCCCACCCCCTGCTTCCCTCATTCAGTTTTCTTTTTGACTAGCACTGAGCATGAACTTGGAGCAGGTGTTAGGAGGCTTGGTGGAAGTCTAACAATGAACGATACATGAAACCAGCCCTCAGAAGAACCTAACAGGGCTGAGAAGACTCAGATGTAAACACTCCACACACTGAGCCAAGTGGGATAGGTGAGAGAAGAGAAACAGAGAAGAAGCCTGTCCTGGGTCCTGTTTCCTAGAAGAGCCCGTGCAAGAGAGTGCTTGAGGAAGTGCTCTCAAGAGAAACTTGTAAGGAAGTGAGGGAAGCTGCCTGGGAAAGGAAAAATGGTGGTCGAGACAAGTCCAGCCTCAATCTGACCTCACAGAGAGCGCTGGAGTGAACTGCACTATAGATTTTGTGCTGCCCAGAGGCAAAGGGCTGGGTTTTATACCCTGGATCTTTGACATCAGTCAATGATGTCAGTCACTAGGTATGGGTGGAGGATGAGGTATTGTCTCCCAATCATCTCCAGGATAGGGGACTCCTATCTGGCAAGGCAGAATCTTCCAGTGAAGGGCACAGGTATGAGGTGTTGGCAACTAACCCTGCAGCAGACAACCTTTGGGTACACTGGCCCAGTAAAAGAGATCCGGGCAGGTCACCAACAACATCTGCTACAGAATCTATTCCAGAAGCCCATGAGAACAACACACAGATAGAGAAAGAGAGAGGGGTCATTCTTGATTATGAATTTTGCCATTTCTCACCTCCCTGAAAACTGTCCAGAGGGTTAACCAAATCATCTCCATAGGTAGTAGAGCAACTTCTGAAAAAGCCTTGGGCATACAGTGTGATTTACAATCCAGGCTGAAGGCTCACCTCCCACGTCCTGGGTATATTGTTCTCTGTGATGAACGGCAGCCAGAAGTTCCACCTACCTTTTTCCAATAAGCCTCTAGCCTCAGAGTGAATCTCCGTGACCACAACTGAGCAATAAACGGACAGTCATCCTCAGCTGTAAAACTGACAATGTTCTTCCAATTTTTATGGTGCCTTTTATGCTCACTTTATAAAGTTTCATGTTTTACTTTTCAGATTTCATTGTGTGCACTCAATGTGCCCCAGGAGTGTGGCTAAGCAGTTTTAATTTTCCAAAAAGTATTTCTCTGCCGTTCTTTTCCATTATAAAGCATGGCAAAAAAAAAAAAAACTGGAAAAGGCCCCCAAAGCAAGTTTTCTGTGCAGCATATACAACCTAGTCCAAGACATTCAAGCAGTAATTAACAAGAACTTCCAGCATCCTGGCTGAAGCCCCCACCACCTATCTTGATGTATTTATAGGGTACATCTATGACAAGATAGAGCTGAATAAGCAAATTCCAAGGTGACAAGATGAACCTTATAATTAAAGACCATCCGATTATTCAGAGCTGAGGGAGCAGGTATTTGGTAAGATGCCAGAGAAATTCTCAATCACCACCAGGTCCAAAAGGAAATAAAATACTCAAATCAATTAATTCATTAATTATGATTTATTCTTTGATTAAACTTACAGATCAAGCTCCTGACAATACTGGGGCAGAGTTTAGGGTAGGGGGAAGGGCAGTTCCAGGTTGGTTTCTTAACCAACGCAAACCTGCCTCAATCACCTTTCATAAAATGCACATGCTAATGATTTCATGAAGAACCACACCAATCAACTGAAAAAAGTTTTAAAAGGTTAAAACAGCAACAACTTTTACAGCGCACCCTCCATGTGCAAGGAGGATGCTTGCATTCCTCTTCATTCTCATGAAAACACTGTGCAGTACAGGAAATATAAAAGGATACTGGATCCCTACTTCACCCCACAGACACAAGAGTCCAGATGAATTCCTGACTTAATTGAGAAAGGTAAATTTATGAAACATTCAGCAGAAAATATAGAATATCTTTCTAGCTAAACTTAAAAGGAAATATTGAAATCCTGCCACATTAAAACTAAGAATTTCTTGACCTAAGGTGCTATCCGTGGACTGACTTGGTTTGGGTCAGAGCTACTCTCAGTGAAAAATTTGAGTCGTCAGTTGAGCTATGGATTGAAGTAGTGATTTGTGAGTCAGTAATATTTTAAAAGTAGGTCTCTGTGAGAAATCCTTACGTTTGCTTGTGTCGGCTTCTCAGGCATCTGAGATGGGCCTGCCAAAAGTGATGGCTGTTTCTGTCAGTGAATGGAGCAGCTGTCAGCAGTGGACAGCATAAGAAAGATAATATGAAAGTAAGAATTCCTGTTTTTCAAAAGCATAACAAATAAAGAGTCAAGCTATGAACTAAGAAAAGATACTTATAACACATATATTCCAACACAGGATAAGTATTGAGAATATATAAAGAACTCATACAAACCAATCGGAAAAAGATAACCTAAGAGATAGTTGGACAGTAAAGACACTAGCTAGAATTTTACAAAAGAGGAAGAAAAAATAACAAATGAAGCAAATGAAGAACTGCTCTCTGTCTCATAATCATCAATATACAAATTAAAACATATATAATACTAATAATCACTACCTTGGCAAAATTATGACGTCTAACAATGCCAAATACTGGAAAAGACATGGAACAACAGGAATACTCTGCTGGTAGGTGTTAAACTAGTATGCCCGCTGTAGAAAACAAGTCAGCATTATCTTATAAAGTTGAGCATCCAGATACCCTGAAACTCCAAAATTCTACTTCTATGTATACATCACAGAGCAATTCTTGCACACACACTTGGGGAAACATGGACAAGCATGTGCAGAGCAGCAGCACCGCTCACGGGGGCAAAAAATGAACAATCTAAATACCTATCACCTGGATAAATAATTGGTGGCTTATTCATACAAAGGAGTGTTATACATTCCTTTTGAAAACAAATGTACCAAATTTAAATACAATAAGAGGATCAATTTTGGAGCTATAACGAGCTCCAAAAAAAAAAAAACTGTGGGAGACTACATACAACATACTTTTTTAAATATATAAAACTGAAAACAAAACTAAATAGATATTATTTAGAGATACCATATATATTATTTATTTTAAATATTTATTGCAAAAATAACATATTATTATATATAAAAAAGCAAAGGAACGATGAACTCAAAACTCAAGAATTAATGATTACATGTAAGGGGAAGAGGAGGGATCAAGTTGGAGAATAACACAGGTAGATTAGCTACTAGTGGTTTTATTATCCTTCCTAGATTGAGTGGTGAACTCATGCCTGCTAATGTTCTTATTATGCTTTATATACATATATATCATACATAATTGCATATATTTTGTATAAACCAAATACATTTTTAAAGATAAGAAAAAAACAATTAGTTCATCTATTAATTCTATGACAGTATGAAATTTCAAAAATGAGAATAAACAATAATGATTTTTTAGCTTATACGAGGTAACTATTTATTATTATTCCCATTTTACTAATAAGGAAACTGAAGTTCAGAAAGGTAGGATAACTTTCACATATCAGATTAAGTGAAAGTGACAACATTGGGCTTTTTAATTAACTTAAAAATCCATGCTTTTAACACTATGCTGTTCTGTTAAGATTATCATGGAGGGGCCGGGGAAGAGGGGTGTAGAAATAATTCACGAGATTCTGGAATCTGCCCAAGACCTTTTTGGTATGCTACCCATCTTACAGAACTCTTTCTACCTCCTGTACTTTTCATGAGTGGTGGGAAATAAGTATTATTTATTCGGAATTTCTTAGCTGTAAAATCATAACTTTATTTGAATCTCTTTAACATATGATCATATTAAACAAAAAAAATAACAAAATCCTTTTAAAGTCAATGAAATTTGCAATTTATAGAAAACCTATGATAAAACATTCTATTTCATTTGACGAATGCCAATAAGGATCCTGGTGCAAAGTGGAAAACCATGCCTTAATGCACAATAGATGGGTTGAAAAACAGCTTTCTTCAGGGAAGCATATCTATCTCGGGCATAACAGTTCCAGGTTCTTCTTTTCTTGCTTGCTTTCAGCTTCAGAGTTTCTCTCACCTCCCCCAGAGAGCCCATGCTTGCTCTCTCACTCCTCCACATCCTAACTAGGTGGTGTTTCCTCCGGAAAGAGTTCTCTATGTACCAAGTCCAGATTCCACCGTGCTCCCCCAGTGCCCTGGCTGCTGCCAAGAGCGCTCACCATGCCACGGCTTAGCTGCCCGCCTACTGTGTCTCTGTCCTAACCCCTCCGCAACCTGAGGCAGGGACCCTCCAACGATATGTCCCAGGAACTTCCAGACACACACAGTATGGCAGTTAGTAGGCAACAAATGCATAACTAAAGGAAGTAATGGTCCATCCTACTACCTAAAATCCATTCACATAAAGGGATCAGAGGGAATACAGAATAATGGGAAGAATGTGGCATTTGCAATCAGACTGACCTATGTGAGAATGTCCACTTCGACGTCAGTTTGCTCTGTTAAAATAAAAAGATAGTACTCAAGCCTGCCTTGGACAGTTAATAGGATTAGCAGTGATAATATATGTGAAAACGGGTCCCAAGGTAGTAAATCAGTGGTTCTAAACTGTGGTTGCACCTCAGAACTGCCTGGGGGAAGAGGCCCACATTCTGGTTCAGCTGGTCTGGGGTGGTGTTTTTGTAAAACCTTCCCTGATACTTCCAACATGCAAGCAAGTTCCAGATCCTCTGCAGAGGACAGAAGCAAAAAAGAAACTAGAAGCTATGGAACCTTGCTGAGTCCAAAACTTGGGTGCCACATAGTACATTCAATAATCTACCTTCATAGAGTGGGTACAGCCTCCCCGCTATCAAGCAGGCCATTCTTTTTTAACCCTTTTCCTTCTCCCCCCAAATAGCTCAGTCACCTTCAAAAGTGATCTACCTAAACTTTCAGGCAAGTCTCTATACATAAGCATGTTTACAGGGTGTGTGTGAGACAGAGAAAGAGAAACAGAGACAGAAAGAAAGAGAGAGAGAGAAACAGAGACAGAGACAAAGAGATGGAAGAGAAGAACAGGAAGGAAAAAAGGGAGGGAGAAAGGGAGGCATAAGGTGTGGGAGGCAAGAGATGACTCCTTTTTCCATCAGAAAATTCAGCAGCTTCAGAGTCTCGGCCAATTCATTAACAGAAAAGCTAAATATGAATTGGTTTCCAACTCCAGCTATTGCAGGTGACTGGTGTTATGTTTCCAGCAGGTACTCATCGTAAGAAAATCCCCAACAAAAATAAAATCATTAGGAGAAGGCTGGATTCACCCTTTTTTTTTTAATCCTAAAACAATTAAATATCTAAGGTGCCCATTCATTGGCCCTCTCACTCCTCCTGCACATAAATTCCCACCAACACTAGTCCCAAGAGGGAGGAGAAATGGATCAGAATGATGTCTGCCTTGGCCAACATGCTAAAGACTGGGAGAGGGCCTGAATGAAAGGCCCTCTAAGCAAAGAGCCTTTGTGCGCTGATAACATCAGGATGGAAAAGAGAAAGGAGAAACAACATCAAAGTTCTATGAGGAAGGCTTATGGTCCTTCCTTCTTTGCAACAATCAGGCATTTGAAAGCTGGCTGTCTGGGCATTAAAAAGGAAGCAATGACTGATAAGGCATGACTGCGCAGAATCCCACAATGCTGCGATGTCTAGAGGAAGCCAGACACTAATGAGTACATTCTATGTGATTCCATTTATATGCAATGCTAGAATAGATATAACTCATTTATAGAGAGAAAAAACCAGGATGATGGTTACCTGTGATGGGAGGGGGCAATGACACCAGGGGACTTTCGGGAGAGGGAGTAATGTCCTATACCTTGATGGGGGTTTGGGTGACAGATGTATGCAGTTATCAAAACTCAGCAAATGTACACTTACTAGATTTATGCATTTCATTGTGAAATTATACATTCTGAGAAACAAAAACTGCAAACAAATATTCTCAATTATATTTTAATGGTATGCATGCTAAAATATTTATGAGGACATGTACTGATTTTGACCATTTACTTTGAAATGTATAAAGAAATAAAATAGGTTGATGGCTGGATAGATGGAAAAATAGATGATAAAGCTGGTATAATAAAATGTTAATTAGAGTCCAGGTGAGAGATATATGTGTGTTCACTATACAATTCTTTCAACTTTCCTGTATGTTTGAAATTTTTCATAACAAAATGTTCCAGAAACAATGGGGAAAGTTAGGCATACAGGGAGTGGAAAAGGTAAGCTAATTGGTATGAAAAAGCACAGAAGCTACTATATCTGCTGAGGTTTAAGACAGTGTGAGCTGCTCAGACAAAGGAAAAGTGAAAGCTGAACATAACAGTAGTGATTTATTGAGCAACTTCTATACATTGCAGGTGTATGTTAGTCATATATTATCTGAGTTCACCATCACAATCTCTCTGCAATGTAGGCATATCACCCTTTTTCAGACAAGCAGACTTAAACTCAGAATGGTATAATAACTACCTGTGGTTATACAGGCTGGAAACCAAAACTTGAAATTGAGGTTCTGTCAGCCCCCCAAAACTCCAATGATACACAGGAAAAAGGATCATGAGCTCAGCATTTCTTCCCTCTTAATAAGGTCAGAACCACACCAAGGGCATGAATATGGCAAAGCAGCCACTCCTATCTAGCAATGCCACCTGCCACACGGTGGGCAGCCATCCTCC
>NW_006431210.1:6395561-6412195 GCF_000325575.1 Pteropus alecto
ATAGCAATCACAACTACACTCAGTCCCCTATACCTACATTCTTTTCACTGCAAGAATCTATCTGCTCACGAAAGGTTTAGTTGTCACCTCTGTGCACATTCCCTTGGACATAAATATTGCAAAGTGGTTCATTCAGCACCATCAACAGTTTTCAAGCCTTCCCACCTTCCTGGTCTACAGAGGCTAGAATGCTAAACACTCTCCTCACTGACTCTCTTGCAGCTAGATTCTGGATGCAAGATTTGAAAGGCAGAGGGAAACAAGAGGAGGCAGTAGCCATATGCTGAGAGGATAGAACTTCTGGCAAGACAGTGGTAGGTGTGTCTGATTCCTTGGAGCAACTGTGGCAGAGGTTTTAGTGTTCTGTCTCTACTCTCACAGGTACTGGGGCAGAAATGAGTTAGAACCAAGTTACAGTTAGGAATTGGTTGGAGACAAGCTGTGTTATTACTAAACATGAAACACTGAAGCTTTGTTCGCCCAGAAATATTGTAAAACCCTCTCATAAATTCCCTGCTTATACAGCTTAGAAGAAATCTGACTGCCACTAAGATTTTAAGCAGTATACCTTCTAAACAGCTCTGAGCCCACTTCCTAAGTTAGGAGCCTACAATAAGACTCCCTAGTATAGGACATAAGCTTCCCACTATCCATACTGTGGGGGGAGGGAGGGCAAGAGGAGTAAGCAGAACATATTGCATTTGATCAGCTTCTATCAACACATACACGGTCTCCCAGAAAAGCAAACCTAGAACAGTCTTTCAAAAGTCCCAAGTAACAGAAACAACAGAGCACATAAAAGTGGGCGCCTTTCAAGGACCCTCACCTCGTAGAGTGGGATTTGGAATAAAGCATGTCAATCTTGGAGGCCAACTTTGTGTCAGGATGATCTCATTCAAAAGCCACGTTGGCATGGGAGGCTGGGGACAGCCTAATGATGTACAAAAGACATGACTTTTTTATTAAACTATCACAACTTACATAGAAAAATAAATACTTGTGTTCCCTTCAAAGAAATATCCTCAGAGGCTCCTGGCTTATTTTTATTACCCACAACCTTTAGCTCAGTTGAGACAAACCCATCTGCTCTGAGCGTGGTTATGAGATCTGGAAACAGCTGAAAGCAACCCAAGGCCACAGGCAGCAGCCAAGGAAAGGGAGTTGGGCCGGCTAAGACCATTTTTAGTTAAAAATGAGGTAAGACTACAACGCGAGCAGACTTCTTTCTGAATGCAATTATTCCGAATGCACCTTTATTCTGAATGTAATTCCCAAAAAAAAGAACTTCAAAATAATTTGAGCAATAGTAGCATGGTTGCAAATAAAAAAATAAACAAACAAACAAACTTGTCATTCTTGAATATACACATTTGGAAATTTCTGTTTAGAAAAAATACATCCTGTTTGAGTCAAATCATATAGATGAGACTGAAGTGTGGTCATTTGTTTCTTGGTTTTATTATGTGTGCACCAACCAAGAAAGAAGAAAAAATTAAAAATCTGTCATAATCTAACTTTGTGGCCATTGGCGAGAGTGCAGTGACTCTCATGCTGCCATGGAGCCCTGGGGACCACGAAGTTAACTGAGAGCTAAAGTGTGACTTTGGCACTCAGGAGCCATTTACCTGATTTACTTTAGCCCTGGCCTGATTTGTTCCAATAGTTAGTCCTCTGGATATTGCTATTTTGCTGTGCTTAACTTAAGAGTGAATTACAGTTCTTTTACTGAAAAAGTCAAAAACACCGAAAATAGCAGTACTCCTCACCAACCAGTCCTTAAAAATACCTTCTCTGCCAAATCTCATTTATATCTTTTAGGCTTCACTAGATCCCGATGTACTAACAACTGTCGGATATGTGGGTGCATTCTCCTCCTTAATATTACCAACTGGTGTGTACACATATCAGGAGTTTGCAAAAGTACCCATACAAGAGCAGGGCTCGAAAGAAATGTACAAAAATGAAAGTACAGATGTATTAACAGTGGTGGGACTAGGGCCCATTTTTTTTCTCCCAAAAGAAGCCTTTATTTTTATTATATCAACTGAAAAGTTATGGAAAAAAAATAATACAAAACCATCTTCCCCATCATGGATGCTAAATCTCAACTGAGATGTTTATGTTCCGAGTACTAAATTCTCTTCTCCATCACCCACAGAAGCCAAGATGTTTCAGCCTTGTTTTCCAAACAGCCACTTCAGCAGGGGTCAGCAAACAATAGCCTATGGGCCAAATCTAGCCCATCACTGTTTTTATAAATAAAGTTTTATTAGAACATAGCCATGTCTCCTTGTTTACATACTGCTATGGCTGCTTTCATGCTATAACAGAGTTGAAATTACTTACTATCTGGCCCTTTACAGAATAAGTCTGCCCAGCCCTGCACTAAACCAAAGAGTAAGATCCACCATGGCACATGGAGAGCTCATCAACGCACCATGGGAAGTGTCCCCCAAAGGTCAAATACCATCTCTGAAGGACCAGGGTCCTGAAAGACAATTTCAGTAGTTGTGGTCCAAAACTCCTCAAGCGGGGAGGAGTGTGCAAGGGAAACAAACATTCGCCCACAAGCCCAGGTCCAGGGCAGACCTATTCCCAAGCAACTAAAGAATGCTTTGTCCTAAGTAACTGCTAAGAAACAACAGCCCACAGAAAAAAAAAAAATCTCAAATTTTTAATGCAATCCAATGTTATTTAGCCAGGAATCTTCCTGAATTTAGAAATGTATCTTCTATTTAAGCAGCACCATAAAGAGTGTGCTATCTACTGATAGATTAAAAGCAGTCCTAAAGGTTCGGTTCTTTATTCATAATCTGGACAATGAAATAAAAACAACTTTGAAAGCTACTATTAAACCCAGTTCTCTTTGCTGTATAGTAAAGGAAATTAGCATCAGACTCAGAGATAAGATCTGTTAAACACCATCTTTTAATACTCCAGGTACACAAGGTTCAAATAAAGAGCTCTGCACATTTTAAAGTTTTTCTCCGTCACTCAAAACAGCTAATAAATAAACCAGAACATCAAATGAGTCTCAGGGCATTGGCCAGATAATGAGAAGCCAGTGGGTATTCTTTGCAATAAAATTAAACCGCAGGGCAGGAAGACCATATTTAGCACCATTTTTCTGGAGTTTTTCCAGAATTGTCTGAGGAGCAGAGATCCGTTTCTTGTTCTAACTCTGCCGCAAACTCAAAAGTATAACTTTGAGTTAAACATCATCTCTTTGGGGCTGTTTCCTCACCTATGAAACCAGGATTGGACCAGTTCACCTGACGACCTTTTATTTATTTTGGAAAACGCTTCCAGAAAAAAGATGTAGGTAAAATGTCAGGATTATTCCTGAGTTGTGACATGTCTTCTCAGGGCTACTTAAAACTGGGTTCTCTCAAATGCAGAAAACGGAAGTCACCTATCAGTTAAGAAAAATAAAACCCTCCCTACCTTGAGGCCTGATGTATTCCACCGAGACTGTTCTTCCAAACTCCCCAGACAGAGGATCATCTTGGCTCAGAGCTGAATGTTTAAGAAATTACATAAGAAAAAGCTTCCATGAGCAATAAACAGCTCAACACCCAAGGATCCCAAACAAACAGGAAGCCTCAGAGGTCCTTCCTAAATTTGCTTTGGGGTTTTATCAACCTCTTAACTAAAAGCGCCTTCTCCCTGTAGCTCCGGATGCCAGAGGTAGCTCCGGATGCCAGAGGTACCACATAAAATAAGGCTGGCAACAGCCATACTCGGCTTGTCATTCAAACCCTCAAGTTCAATAACATGATGTAAAATTAAACAAATCACAACTCACATTCAAGATAACAAGAGTATCTGCATCACCTAGGATTATAAACAGACTATGGAAATGAGATGCAATAGGGGAAATCAGTTTAAATATTCTGTTGTCTGGCCAAATTCCTTACTCAGATCCACTTGACCTAAATGAGAGAGCAAGGCTAAAATGCACACCATAAGGTTCCAAGCTAGTTGACATAACAGGCCCTCCTCAGCTTCAAACCATCCATTTCCGAGTAGGAACTGGAGTTACTCTCATTCCTCTCTCCACCTCCCCTTTCACTGCTCAGAAATCAAGTGAGCATCTCTGACCTTCCTGAATTCCTGGGAGATGCCGTGAGAGACTGTGTGACCCACTTCTCCCTCTTGGGCAACAGCCAACGCGTCGTCTATGCCCCATCCCCACTCTCCCCATGTTATTCACCACCTGGGAGAGAAATACCTGCTCTCTTTCACAAGAACCATATTCTAATCCTTATTCCTCCTTTCAAAAGGAAAATCATTCCAAGGTACCAAAAAAAACCAAAAAAAAAAACAAAAAAAAACTCAGAGTTAGAACACAACCTGCTTGTACAGAAAGCTGCCTGAAAATTTGCATAAACCACCTCATGGTTCATAAACACTCCAAGGCACCTCCCTGTGTTAATGTTTAATCAAGAAGCCAGAGTTTTATTTGTTTATTTGCCAGGGCCGGTTTATATTCTTCATGTGGAACTCACTCCCAAGAGAATACTTCTCAGCAAGTCTATAATAAACCAAATTCTGAAGAGATTACCATCAAATGTTGAGTACCTGCCCTGTGGCTGCCTTCCTGGTACATTGGGTCATGAGCCAGCAAATAAGATGGAACCAAGGGATATGTACTGACCAGGAAGCCAGAGAAGGCTTCCGGAGAAAAGTGACCCCTGAGAGCTCAGAAGACTAGCATCTCTGAATTTTATTTTAGCAGGCAGATCCCATTTTTATAACAGAAAATGTAATAAAAGAGGCTGGGGGGAGATGAGGAGGGTATATGGGAACTCTGTAGATCAGCTCAATTTTTCTGGAACCTTAAAACTGCTCTAAAAATATAGGCTTTTTTTTTTTTTAAGAGAGAGAGACAATAATAATAACATTTTGGAAGGGACTGAACATTTATTGTCTTTTGTCTTCTCTAAATTTTCTATAAGGAACATGAAATACCTTTATAACTAGAAAAAAGTTAAGCCATTAAAACACAGACTAACCCAAAAAAGAGGAAATGGTATTTGTAGTTTTTAAAAGGCACAAAAGTAATCAAACTATATACACTGAAAACAGATATATTTGTCAATTTTAAGATATTTTTTAAAAAGCCTTAGAGCTTTTACATTTCATTTAAAATAGTACATATTATAGTGTGTAAGTTATCATCTCTAGGGACGTTAATTTGAGTAAACTCACAGTAGATGTTCCTATTAAATTTCTAAGTGTTCTCTTTCAAGATAATTAATTAAATTTAAGTAAGTTCTCTAATTCCGGTGACACCAATTTTAGATTTAAGGTCCTGTAGCCTACTATGACTAAGCGTAACAATATAAATGGTTTGCTAAGCAGATAATAATAAAAGTTATTGCTTAATAGGTACAGAGTGTCAATTTGGGAAGATGAAAAAATTCAGGACAGAGGTGACAGTTTCACAACAGTGTGCATGTACTTAATACCACTGAACCGTACACTTAAAAATGGTGAAAGTAGTAAACTTTATGTTATGAACATTTTACCATAATAAAAGTAACTTTAGCTTTTACCTAAACACTATTTTTGGAGATTTCCTACTTTTTAAGTGCGACCCAAATAAATGTCACAAATGCTCTGTCCAATCCCTCAGGGTGGCTTTACCAGCAAGAAGTCTAAAATTAGGGTGTGAGGAGCATCTGAGATCTTGCTCCCTGACATATGTCATCTGTCTGGCTCAAATAAACTCCTATAAAAATTCTCTAAAATAAATAAATAAATAATTGGATAAATAAATAAAATAAAATCAGGGTGTCAATCTCTTCCCATACACAGATTGTAATGCAACATCCCTGAGACAAAACTTTTCCATTTGGTGATTTTCATGATGTCCGCGGAGGCACAGCAAGGCGTGTCTGGGGGAAACATCCAAATCTGCCAGGTGCAAGGCACCTGTTCAATGGGAAAAGCCAACTCCAAAATTACTGCTGCTCTGATTTCATCCCTTAGAACAAATATCTATTGAGAGTCTACTACGTGCCAGGCACTGTGCCAGACTTCGGTCTAACACCAACATACGGACCTGCTTTCAGTCAAACTATTTCATTTACATGGCAATTTCAAATAATATTACATACAGGATATGATATAACTTGTGTTTCTCAAAGGAGCCATGTGTTTTCTTGTTTCCATCTAATTTTTTTTTTCTTTGTGCTTTGAAATGATTCAAACTTTCAGAAAAATTGCAAGACTATCACAAAGAACTCCTGTCTATCTTTTCATCCAGATTCAACCATTATTGATGTTTTGGCACTTCTGCTTTATCATGTGCTCAGCTATCTCTCCCTCCCTTCTCCTCCCCTTCCTGCTCCCCAGGCTTTCCGCCCTCCATCCACACCCATCCAACTCCCTCCTCCTCCCCTTCCCCCTCACTCCCCCTCTCTCCTTCTATAAGGTTTCTCTGGAACCATTTGTGAGTGAGTTGTGGACATCATCTTTCATCCCTAAAGATTTCATTATGTATTTTCCAAGAACAAGGACATTCTCTTATACATCCACAGTACAATTATCAATTTCTGGCAGTTTAATACTGACTCAACAGTGTTCCCCAATATATAGTCCATATTCAACTACTGTCAACTGTCCAAATGATGGGAGAAGAGGTGGTGCACAGGTCTTAAAAAATACCCATCTGAAGGCTCCCTTCTCAACCACCAAATGGACTGACAGCACCTGAGGAGACCCGTCTTACTCCCTGGCTTTCCACAGAACTTCTCCTAGAGGGCTCCAGGCAGAAAGAAATGCTCACTATTTTAAAACTCCTTCCTATGTTATTTAATGAAGCTCTGACAGGAACAACTGCCTCACATTTAACCTGACTTCTCCATGAGATGACTGAGTCCTATTTCCTTTTGTTCCAGTCACTGAAAAATCTCTGGATAAAAATATTTTCTTCTAATAAAATTCAGTAGCATCGCCTTCCACCCCCTCTCAATTAGAAATTGTTCAAATCCCAGGAGCCCTTCCGCTCAGCAACTCTCTCAGCATCTTCAATAGAAAGCAATAGTTCTCAACCTTTTTATCATTCTCGGCCCCCTACAGAGCCTTTTTAGACATTTTTTCCCTAAGCACTCTCCCACTGAAATTAATACAAGAGAGACTGTATATCCATTTATGTACTATATCTCTACCTGTGCTTTACACATAAAAAGAGTTAAGATATGTTCACTACCACCTACCCACGAAACAATTTTTTATTGCCCCATTTTGAATGCATGGTGCAAGGGCATTCGCAACCTGGGGTGGGGAGAAAAGGAAGAAAGTAAGGTGTCACCTGCGTGAGGAGACGAGACCCCAGTTCTGCCAGAACCCTCAGCTGGGTCGGGTCTAACCGAAGACCCAAAGTCTCTAATTGGCCTTTCTTCTACAGAGGTGGTCTAGGGTCTACTCTATCCCCACAACAGGCTCAAAATATTATAGAAGACTTCGCAGATCAAATCCAGAGTGGAAGTCTTAAGGGGTACAGGTAAAGTTATCTCTTATAAAGGGGGTAATGAGACTGGACTGTCTCATGGTTCCTTCTGCAGATGCCTTTCCCATGACTCGGTGCACTCAGCACTCATATCTGGGGAGTAGTGGTCCCCAGAACCTCTTCGCTGGCCATTTGTCCACTTGGTAGGACCAACACATATTTCTTCACATTAATCTTCACTTGATGAGGTAACTAATACGATTACACTAAGTGTGAACTAGAATCACCTAAGTTGCATGAAAAAGCATCTCCAGGTGGGTGATTTTCAGGCATTTACCTAAAATAATGGCAGATGCCAGGTAGTCAGGGAAGGTACCTCATAAAATGAAATTAATAGCACCCTGTCCTATAATATCTGTGTGCTTTCAAAAAAATGAACAAATATCAAATTCCTGTGACTTTGTGCAAGAGACATTTGGGAAATTTAATTATAAAAATAAGGCAGTCTGTGAAAGGACACAAATTCAGAGGAAATTTTGAATGCCTGTGACTTATTATGTTTCTAGATCACAGCTCCAAAATTATAAAATAACATTTTTAAAAATCAATCAAGAACTGAATAATATTCAACAAACTAGGTCTAATTGACACTAATAAAACAATTCTCCCAATGACAACAGAATAAATCTTCTTTTCCAGTATACATGGAACATTCACCAAGATAGACTATAACCAAGGTCATAAAACAACCAATAACAAAAGAAAAAGAACTGAAACAATATAAAATATGTCCTCTGATCATAATGAAATTAAACTAGAAATGAGTAACAGAAAGATAGCAGGAAAATCTTCAAATACTTGGAAATTAACACACTTCTAAATAATTCATGAGTTAAAGAGGAAGACTCAAGGAAAATTAGAAACTACTTTGAAATGAACTAAAATTAAAATACAACATATCAAAACTTGTGAGGGCAAGTAAAGCAGTTTTCACAGTAAAAAGAAGAAATAATAACAAGCTTCCACCTTAAGAAACTAGAAAAAGAAAAAACTAAACATAAAGAACAGAAGAAAAGAATAAAAAGAACAGATTTAAAAACTGAAAACAGAAAAACAATAAAGACCATCAATGAAACAAAAAAGCTAGTTTTTGTAAAATCAATAAGCTGATAAATCTCTAGCACAACTGTCGAAGACACAAAATTACTAATATCAGGAAAAGGAAAGAGAACATTGCTACAGGCTTCAAAAATATTAAAAGAATAATAAGGGGATACTACAAGCAACTCTACACACCCATACATTCAAAAATTTCTAAGAAATGGACCAATTCCTCAAAAAGCATGACCTCCTAAAATGTACCCAAGATGAAACAGATAATCCGAATAGATTTTGTAACTGCTAAAGAATTTGAATTTGTAGTTTAAACCCTTTCCAAAAAAAGAAATCTCCATGCCAGATGGTTTCCCTGATGATTTCTACCAAATATTTATAGAAGAAATAACACCAACTCTACAAAATTTCTTCCAGAAATATAACTGAAGGGACACTGCCCAACTTATTTTAAGGCCAGAATTACCCTGATACCAAAACCAGACAAAGACAGTATAAGAAAACCACATACCAGTATCTTTCATAAACACGAATGCAAAAATCCTTAACAAAACATTAGCAAACTGGATCCAGCAACATAAAAAAAAACAGTAGTAAGGCTGGTTCGAAATTCAAAAATCAATGTAATAATCTACCAGAATAATAATTTAAAGTAATGATCAGTAAAGGGCCAGATAATAAATCTTTTAGTCTTTGCTGGCCTCAAGGTCTCTGCCGCAACTCCTTAAATTTGTCATTTTAAATTTGTACGGTAAAAGTAAACATAGTCGATATGTACACAATAGACATGGCTGTGTTTCAATAATACTTTACTTACAAAAACAGGTAGCAGGTTCCTTCATAAGAAGAACACTCAACCAAATAGAAATAGAAGGAAGCTACCTCAACATAATTGAGGTCATTTATGAAAGGTCCACAGCTAACATCATACTCGATGGCAAAAGACTGAAGAAAGCTTTTCTCTAAGATCAGCAACAAGGCAAGGATGCCCAGGCATGCCACCTCTGTTCAGCATAATACTCGAAGTCCTAGCTGGAGCAATTAGGCAAGAAAAAGAAATAAAAGGCACCCAAATGACAAAGGAAGAAATAAAATTATCTCTGTTCACAAATAACATGATCTTGTGTAGAAATGCCTAAAGATTATACACACGCAAACACACACACACACATGCACAAAACAAGAGTTAGAACTAATAAACAAATTCAGCAAAGTTGCAGGATACAAAATCAACGCAAAAATCAGTTTTGTATCTCTACATTAAAAATGGACAATCCAAAAAAATTAAGAAAATAATTCCATTTACAATAGCATCAAAAAGAATAAAATGCTTAGGAATAAACCTAACAAAAGAGATGAAAGACTTGTACACTAAAAATTACATCACATTTCTGAAGGAAATTAAAGAAGACACAAAGAAATGGAAAACCACCCCATGTGTCTTTGGATTGGAAGGCTTAATATTGTTAAGACGTCCATACTACAGTGATCTACAGATTCAGTGCAATCCTTATCAAAACGCTAGTGGCATTTTTTTGCAGAAATAGAAAATTCATCCTAAAATTCATATGGAATCTCAAGGGGCCTGAATAGCCAAACAATTTTGAAAAACAAAAACAAAGTTGAAGGTCTCCTGCCTTCTGATTTCAAGACATTACAAAGCTACAGTAATCAAAACAGTATGGTACTGGCATAAAGACAGAAGAAGAGAACAATGAAACAGAATAGAGAGACCATATGGATCATGTATATGATCAAATGACCTTTGACAAGAGTGCCAAAAATACTCAATGGGAAAAGGAGAGTCTCTTAAATGAATGATGTTGGGAAAACTAGATGTCCACATCCAAAAGAATGAAGTTGGGCCCTAATCTTATATCACATTCAAAAATTAACTAAAATGGATTAAATAGCTAACCTAAGACCTAAAACTATAAAACTCCTAGAAGAAAACATAGGAGAAAAGCTTCAGGACATGGAACTTGGCAATGATTTCTTGAATATGACACCAAAGGTACAGGCAACAAAGGCAAAAGCAGACAAACAGGACTGCATCACATTTTAAAACTCTGTGCATCGAAGGAGACAATCAGTGGAGTGAAAGAGAACCAAGGAAATGAGAGAAAATATCTGTTTTTTTTAGTAAATGATAAAAACACATTTCACTACACACCTTAAAGAGTTTAGCTATGCTTCTGTGCCATAAATAACATGCTCTGTGAGATGATGTAAGACAAACCAAATTAACTTTACACATCAAAATCCGGGGCGAGAAAAATCTCTCCAACTCTGCGTAGGAATGCGGAAAATTCACACCGCTCCATTTTTATTCTACTTCTTAACATTCACATAGTGTTTACTATGTGCCATATACTGGCCCTTGCACTTTGCAAATATTAACTCATTTAACTTAATCCTCACAGCAACCCGACAAGGTAAGCATTCTCATCAGCCTCATTTTACAAATGAGGAAATTAGTGCACAGAGAAGTTAAGTAACGTGTCCAAGTAAGTGGTGGAGCCCAGTGTGGAAGCTTCCCATTTCTCCTCATGCCTTTGCTGTCCTCAGCATACGGCCTACCTGGCAGAGATTGTAGATGGCAGTGCAAGCTCAATCAGTAAAACCCCCTCAACTTGGCAAACTCGGATGGCCTTCTCAATGCTCTGAAAGCCTGAGTTCTCCTTGCTTTGCTCTTTGCTTTCTCTTACTGAAATTCAGAGAGGCCACAGTGAACAGGTTATCAGGCTCAGGCTTACGAGTCCTTACCACCCCTTATGGCTGTATAACAAGAAAGGAACACCTGGTCCTTTCTAAGCATCTCTCCCTGCCCACCCCACACACTCCGCCCCCGTAGTCCCTCCCAGGATGGAAATGCTGGGTGCTGACCCCTCTCGGTCAGTGTGAAAGCTCACACTGCCAGGGCCCCATGAAGAGCTTACTTCTGAGGTATCAGAGCACAAAGGAGTGACAAATGGGACCCTGATTTTTTAAAAAGAGCAAAATGCCTTATAAATGGTGAAAACAATGACAGTGTAGACCTTCTCTACCAGGAGACAGCCCCATCAACCTTCGACTCCAAGAAGCAACTAAACTATGCTTCAACAATGAACATCTGCCAGCTTGACAATGTGGCAAAAACTCGAACCGACCTCCAGGCTCAAAGTCTTCACCTACAGTCCTGTCAGTGCCCGGCCACCAAGGGTACACAGAGGCTGCTCTTAGGAACTGGCCCATCCTCACACAGACATCCTCAAGACACAGTGCCCTTGCCCTCTTTGGTCAACAAAAGTTTTACAAGGAATTTTTAATACAAGAAATTTTAATATAAGCGTTACAATAATGCTAGGTAATAGGATTATATAATAAAGTTGTAGGTTGAAAAGTGTTTGTTAATGATAATCCATTCAATTTACCTATGTTAGAATAACGGGGGAAAAGTAATATTTTTACCACTTCATCCCAATTGGCATTCATATGAAATGAAACAACTAAACAAGGAAGGGATAAAAACACAAATCTCCCAAGCCTTTAGTTTAATGGTCTTTTTTTCATGAGCTGCAAACATGCCAGCTTCACCTAGTTTAATGAACAGTTGCTCATAGGCACTAACAAATTCAATCAGCTTCATCGTTAATATCTGAAACTGTCTGGGGCATCTTCCAAACCAGCCTAAATGAAGCTCACAATATGGAAACCTCAATTAGAAGACTAGAGTGAAGACAAACTGTACAATTTTTATTGGATATATGCTACCTTTAGCCAGGAAGTTTATACTGCATCCCCCAAAGCCTTTTTAAAAATAGGCTGAATGAATTTTTGTTAACTTTTTAATAATTTCAAGTTTACAGAGAAGTTACAGAATAATACAAACAACTACATATTACTAAAGAGCTATTAATTTTTACCACACTTGCTTTGTCATTTTCTCTTTTTTTCCCTATAAATACATACATTTTTCCTGAACTGTGGAAAGTAAGTTGCCAATATAATGCCCCTTTACCCCTAAATACTCATTGTACAAACATTAAAATCAAATTAATTAACATAAGATACAGCACTGTTGTCTGTAGACATTATACAAATTTTCCAGTTGTCATAATAATGTCATTTATAGGAAAGAAAATATCAGATAATGGGTGCGCATTTAGTTGTTACAAAATGTACATTTTGTACATAATGTTACAAAGGAATTTAGAGTTTCAAACTAGGAAACAATGCAAAAATAAAGAAGGAAACAAACAGAACAAACGCCAAAAATACCGGTAACTGCTACAATGCTGGAAAAGGAAAGGAAGTGAGTCCTCAGATAAACAGAAATTCAGACAATTCCGTGACACGAATAACTGCAATTCAGTCTCTTCCAGGTAAGGCCACACTTTGCTTTGTTTAAAAACACAACTTCATCCAGACTTGATTTCAACAACACAGGTTTAGTCCTCTTCCTTTGAGACAAAGATTTTCTGAAGTATCTTTTGCATACCCCATAAAAATGACCTATCTTGCTAGACAACATGAGAAAAAAACGGGAGTTTTGGTTTTTAATTCTATTTTCCTAAGTTTCTGCCGACTTAGAATGAATCACAAAAACTGAGGTTTGACAGAAAATTTTCAATAAGAGGAACTCCAAACTAACTAAGAGATTATAACAGTATGTTACAATGCATTTTGGGCAAAGGTATCAACTGCAGAGTTCTCATAAAAAGCAAACGGCACACATTAGCCAAGCCAACAAAAATTACCACAAAGAATTTTGCTAGTACAAAGAGTTACATAAATATAAACTGCTATATAATAAATGTGCAACAATACTCTCAACAGCACTTACCAGCACAAACTGGCTTTTGTCCTGCTCAACTTTTTAGGGACCAGTTCACTACATGAGTCAGCTAGAATATGCACACAGAAAAGTTCTGTGCTATACAGTGAGCCAAGAGCGTTGGGAGGCCCATTTTTAAGGTATTAGTAATAGGGTGAAACTCAGATATAGGAGTATCCCCAAAGCAAAGGGCATTCAAACTATGCGACCTCATTTCAGCCTAAGTCCACACACAGAGCTTAGTGGGTTGGGAGGCCTCCATGTAAATCGAGATTCATCTGTCACTGCTTACAAACAGTCACAGGGCCAAAGAGCTCCCTCACCCAGCCCTAAGAGCCAGGATGAAGAAAGGACAATACAAGCAAAGAAAGCCACTGCTAAGGTCTGGCTCCCACGTGGGAAGAGGCAAGGCCAAGAAAGCCCTAAACACAGAGCTCTAAAACAGTGATGGTTTCTGACCAGGAAAAGCCCACCAGACATCCATCGCTCACGGAAAGAGATTCTGCCCATGAGAGGACTACAAACTCACTAATCAAAACATGAGGCCCTTTCTTTGGGAAGGTCACTCGCTAGAGAGAGAGATAGTGAGGGATAAACAGAATAATAATTATCTTGCAGTGGAATGAACTGCTACTGGCTTACCCTGAGGCCAAGCCCTCCATGATCTCATCTGTTAAAGGAGGAAGTGTATCTCCAGGTCCTTGTGGGGGCGGGGTGTGGGGGGGGATACACTGGAGTCAGGCAAATCTTGGCTTCACAACTTACTGCAACTCCTGTCACTGTATGCCTCAGTTTCTTCATCTGTAAAATCGAGAGTCTACCCTCATCAGTTAGGGTTAGATTTGGCTATGAACAGTGGCTTTAAAAAGAGATTTATTCCCCCCATCATGGAAAATTCCAGAGGTTGGCAACCCAGGGTTTGTGAGGTAGCTCTGATCAACAAAGTCCTCAGAGGCCAGGTTTCTTGTGTCTTGATGGCCTTTATCCCAGTCACCTCAAGGCTCAAAATGGCTCCAGCCATCATTTCCATATTCCAGTTTTCGCCATATGCCTGGTATTCCAAGAGGAAAGAAAAAAGAAGAAAGTGACAAAGAAGGCTCCAGGAAACTACTATGTGACAACTCTGCTTACATCCAGAATATAATCACACGGCCATCTCTAGCAATAAGGGGAGAAGGAGAATCACATACTGTTATCTAGGACAACATTCTGTCCAGCTAAAACTGGGGTTCTATGACTATATTAGAAGAGAAAAGTAAGTAGATCTGCAACACCTCATTTTAAGAATTAAATTAGATAATATATATAAAGTGTCTGACACTTTCTGGGCACGCAAATGTATTCTACTCCTTCCCCTTGTAATAATACTATCATCTTATGACCCATGGTCATGAAGTGGCCTTCTATAGCCTGGTCCACCTTTTTCAGTCTCATCTCTTGCCACACTCCACATGCAGCCTGCATCCCAGCCATACCAAACCTATCTCCTCCTTTCCTGCCTCCAAACCTCTTTCTTCACAGAGCCTTCACCAGGAAAGCCCTTCCCAAGCTCCTGTCCATATATGAAAACTTCTCTTCAGCATTCCAGGTCTCCCATCACCGGCCACCTTTTCCCCCTCTGTCCACAGGTAGAGTTGGTGCTCTCACTCTCATGTGCTCCCTCTATGGTAGGACTCACTCCCTGTCTCATAAGAGCAGCTTGCACCTAATGAGCGCCTTCTATCTGCGAGGCACTGTCCTTTACACCCAGCTTCTGATCCCAACAGGACTATGACACGACACTATATTGATCCCAACAGGACTATGACACGACACTATATTACCCCCATTTTACAGATAAAGAAACAAGTACAAAGGTTAAATCGCTGTCCAATGCCACACAGATAGTAAATAGCAGAGCCAGGATACAGCATGAGCCGTTGGACCACAGAATCCGCACTCTTAGCCACCACACTAGGCTGCCTCGGCTACTTGACTGAGAGGTCTGGGTGTCATTTTAAACCAGGGATGGTAGAAATACAACTCATAGACTAAATCCAGCCCACCATCTGTTTTTGTAAATAAAGTTTTATTGGAACACAGTCACACCCACTTGTTTACAATGGGAGAGTTGAATAGTTGCTGTGGAGACTGAACAGCCCACAAACCCAAAAATATCAACTATCTGGCCCTATAGAGAAAATGTTTGCCCATCCCTGTTTTAGACTGTCAGTTCCTTACACAGGGCCTGGGCTTTTTTCTTCTGTGTCTCCTACATCTCACATGGCATTTGGCATATACACAAAAGGTGCACAACAAGTATGTGGGGTGTGAGCATCCCACCAGGCCTAATTACACACAAAGAGGCACATGTCTGGGCCGAAGCTACCAGCTTACTCAGGACCTAGAAAGTTTCCCAATTATGTCCAGATTCTATCAATAACCAAAAGGCCCAGGAGAACTGTCGTGATGGTTTTTGCTGCATTGTTAAAGGTCCACCATGGCTATGACAGAGTGACCACTGCAAAGTTGAGTGGAGGGTCATCTGTATCTGCCACCTAATCCACTCAGCACTCCAGAGCTCTGAGTTCCACCGCATTTAGGGACAGCCTGAATTCCACTACTTCTAGGCAGGTTCCCCATCTCACACACAAGCCTTCTCTCATAGTCACTGGTCACATGACCAGCAGTGCAGAGAAACACTTAATACATCCTGGAAAAGAGTTATTAAAAACTGAGGTTGGGCGCCTTTCAACTTGTCATCTTTCATCAAAATATTTACAGAAAGGGATGGAACCACATGAAAACATAAATAGTCCTCTAAAAACTATAGCACATCATGAACAGTTATTCATGGCTCAAATGCCCTTTTTGACCTTCAAAGAACAGGCCTGGAACAAAACTATATAAGGTTTCTCAATTTTATCATTATTGCTATCATTGCATGAGGCATAAATAAAGCATTTTCTTTCTGAGCTGTGACCATATTTGATCCGGGTTATCAAAAATCAAATTCTGGATGGTTTTCTTTTTAATTCTGTCTTGGCCTGGCCCCAAATGGCATCTGTCAGGAGCCAGGCAGAGCAGCAAAATGCCTCCCACATTTCCGGCACGATCATTTCAATCCTCCCTTCAGAACACAAAGGCCCACATCTTTCTTCCCAGAGTTCTCCAATGACTGACTCCTTGAGCAGACTCTGAGGAACCACAGGCTAAGCAGCAAATAGAGACAGTCATCCACTATGCAAATCAAATAATTTGTCCCTCGTG
>NW_006431210.1:6412253-6418464 GCF_000325575.1 Pteropus alecto
TCTAAAATGGCTCTAATCGTCCCCTCGGCTCTACAAAGATCCCACAGGTCCCTCTAAACTACAAAACTCCCTAGGAGACAAACTTCTGTTGAGGGCCTACTGTGTGCCAAGCATTATGCACCAAGTAGCCTCACAACAGTACAAGGTAAGTGTCATTTTACAGATGAGGAATCTGGGGCCCAAAGAGTTAAGTGACTTGCCCAAGGTCGTGCAGCAAAAAGGAGGCAAAGCTGGAGCCTGTGCTCCTACAGCCTGCCCCTCTCAGAAGCAAGGGTCCTCGCCTGAGAAGGAGGCAGTCCTGGCTTTCCAAAAGCTCTCTGGGTAGCAGGACAGAGGTTGGCTGGGATGGAGAGTAACCCATTCACTTAAACACAGCTGGTGGGTCTGGGAAATGGTTCAGCCACTCCGGAAACACTCTGGGGGTTTCTACATGTACCTACCCTATGATCCTGAAATTCCCATCCTGGGTGTCTATCCAAGAGAAATGAAAGCATATGTCCACACAAAGACTTGTAACTGTCAAAACTAGAAGTGACCCAAATGTCCACCTACAGGTGAATGGATAAACAAACTGTGGTATATCCACAAAATTTAATACTATTTAACAACAAAATGTAACAATTTATAAACTGCTAGTAAGTGGGGCAACATGGACAAATCCCAGAACATTAAACTGAGCCAAATAAACCAGACTCCAAAAAGGATATCCTGTACAGTTCCATCCACATGAAACCCAAGAACAAACAGACAAAACTAATTCATGGTGATAAAAAACAGAAAACAGATTGCCGGGGAAGGGGAACTGGAAGAAATTTCCGTTGGGGGAGGGGAGTGGAGGGTGGTAGAAGTTCAATACCTTTTGGAGCCGTGGTTACATGATGTAAACTGTCACAACTCATCAAACAGAACACCTAAGACCTGTGCATTTTATTGTATGTTAATTATACCTTTAAAAAAAAAAGTCCTCAGGCTAATGAGTCATTCTGATGATAAAATGGAAAACATAGATTATAACATGTAAACCTCCAAAGCTGATTGCTCTATAGCATTTAATGAGATCCCAAAGAAACTGTGATTTGCTCGTTAAGGGAAATTAGATTTCCTCATCAGCATTAGACGATTTCCCTCACAATATTATTTACCTTTTGCCCAAGGGGTCTGTCTAGTAGACAGAGATGAATGAGTCTACCAACCCTTCCTAACAAGCCCACTTACAGTCATGACAGCAACCCGCATTCTTCCACGCCAGAGATGGCTGTCACCATGGCAACCAGTGAAGGGTGGCAAAGGTGGATGGGGAAGAGAGACAGAAAGCTTAAGAACCACCTTAGGCTGTGACTGTGTGGGAGGCTGTGGATGCCTTACTCCCTACTACCCTCGAGATGCCCACGTCCTAATCCCTAGAACCTGTAAATATTACCTTCTGTGGCAAAGATTTTGGCATATGGCAGATGTGATTACATAAAGGATCCTGAGCTGGAGAGATAATCCTAGATTATCTGGGTGGGCCCTAAATCACAGAAGTCCTTCTAAGAGGGAGAAAGAGGGAGATTTGACACACAGGGGAGAAAGTAATGTGAAGACAGAGACAGAAACTGAAATGATGCAGTTATTAGCCAAGGAATGTCAGCAGCCACCAGAAGGTGGAAGAAGCGAGAAACTGACTTTCCTTAGAGTTTCTGGTGGGAGAGCGAACCTGCCAACACCTCGATCTTGGCCCAGTGAAACTGATTTCAGACTTCTGCCCTTCAGGACCATAAGAAAATAAATTTCTGTCCTTTTAAGCTACCAACTTTGTGGTCATTTGTTATAACAGTCAGAGGAAACTAATACAGACTAGAAGCCTTAAATCCTATATTGCTTCTACCAACAGTTTACATTCCCCCAATATCAATTCAAACTTCTAAGAAATATTCAAATTAATAAAAGTTTTTTTCTTAAATGAACACATCAGAGGACGTCCTCATCCCCAAAGGGTAGGCAAAGATTTCCTAAACAGACCTCAAAAAGAACCGATCATAAAGGGAAAAAAATTGAAAAATGCGACTACATTAAGAATTTGTGTTTAACAAAACACAAAGAGATGAAATGGCAAACCACAGAATGAAAAAAGATATCTGCTTTCTCTACATATGTATTGCTCATGTGCATGTTTACATATACCCATCAATGGACTCCTACCCAGAACGTATATATAAAGAAATTTACAGATCAATTAGAAAAAGGCACATACCCGAATATAAAAATGGACAAAAGACTTACATAGCACTTAACAAAACATGACATCCAAATGACCAACAGACACACAGAAAGATCATTAGTCATTAGACAAAAATAGATTAAAACCACAATGAGATACCACCACCCACCTACCCCATTGGCTAAAATGAAAACAACAGACAATATCAAGAGTGGATGAATATGTGAAGCACTGGGAAGCTCGTGCACTTCTGGTGGGAGTATTAACAGATACAACCACTTTGGGAAAATTTCTGGCAGTATCTAACAAGCTGGACATTTGCAAACACTGTAACATAATATTTCCACTCCTAGGTAAACACCCACAGAAATGAACACATATGTGCTCTAAAACACATGGTAGCACTACTCTTAAGAGCCAAAAACTGAAAAGAACTCAAATGTCAATCTACAACAGAAATAAATGTATTTAATATATTTATAGGATGGAATAGAAACAGCAGTGGGCACAAATGGACCACAACTATACACCACAACAACAAATGGGGCTCACGAACATGTTAAGAGAAAGAAGCTAGACACAAAATATCACATAGTGTACAATATGAAATTTGAAAAGAGGCCTGATTAATCTATGGCTGCTGTTTCTTGATCTGGGTGTGTTCTGTTTATGTAAATTCATTAAACTACGCACTCAGGAATTGTGTACTTCTCTGAATGTATGTTGGACCTCAAATTTACCCTCAAAAACTCGGTTAAGTCAGAGATTATGTGAAAAGGTATGTACAGCTTTTCTTTACTCAATAACTTTTTCAAAATGTAAAATGGAGGCAAGTGCACCTTAGGAAAAAAAATTATAGGAAAAAAAAAAGAAGGAAAAGGAAATGTAAATCACCCACAATCCCACCAACCATGGCAACCATCTGGCACAAATCTCCTCAAATACAAGTACATTTTTTAAAGGGTGGGGGAGGATCCCACAGGAAGTGGTTAACATAAGGCATGTGGTCAATAAATATTTCAACCATAAGTAATAATCCCATTATATGTTGTTTTGTAACCTAGGCAACCACCCTTTTATTTTTATTGTCAATGAAGAAATCTACTGTCCCTAAAGGATTTGAGTGTACAGACTCAGTAAAATCTGGCAACTTAGACAGCAAGATTTGCTAATACTTCCTAAGTACAGGCAGGCTAGAATGTAAAATCCAGAGCAATGATTTTCAACCCTGGTACCACCAATTACCTCTAAAAGTATTGGAATACTCAAAAAGTATTCATTTTAATTGAACATGGTTTTAAAAGTTAATATGTGCCCCCAGTGACTTTTCTAAATGGGCCAAGGAGCCCTAGATAAACATTTTTGAACACTGCATTCTCAAAGCACGTGGTTAATGTAGATCAAGATCAACGTAGCCCTGGATACTTGGTCACTAAAAGCCCACACTGGATGGGTTGCAGTGGGCCTTAAATCTGGGTGGGCATGTCACAAGAAAAGTCAGACTTTCAGACCCAGGAGAGAAAGACTGATGGTTGTGAGCACAGAGCAAATAATAAACAAATTAACTCAAGGGCAAGGCTATGAGCAGGTAGAGAGCCAAGAATTATAATAATAGCTAACATTAGCCAAAATAGAATTAAATCTTAGTTTGCTTTCTGTCATTTTCTTTTCTTTTCTTTTCTTTTCTTTTTTCAGTGATAGTCACTGAACCCTTATTCCAGGCTCTGTTCTAGACATTGAGGATACAGCATTGAACAAGAGAGACGAATTATTCTCCATCCTCAGAAAGCTTCCATCTCAAGCAGAGACAAAGAGTAAATACTAAGCATGTCAGGTGGTGATAAGGAAGAAAATGAAGCAAGGAAGATGTTAGAGGGAGGAGGAGAATAAGTCACTTCCTGTAGAGATGTAAATGTGTGTATCCAAATTTTAAAATAATCCCTTCAAAACAAATCGTCTCTCCAAAGAACTCTGAGGTAATTGCGTTAATGGGGTACCAAGGTAATCCCAGCGTTCAGAAAATAAACCAAGAATTTTATAAACCAGAAAGGGTCCATTTAAGAAAGGACAAGTTGAAGATTCAATAATATAGCTAGCACTTCTCCGGATGCTGCTATGCACTATTCTCAGTCCCTGAGACACTGGTATCCTCATTTCATCCTCATATTGAACTCATGAGAAGGGCAAGGGTAACATCATGTTCACCATTTAACAGAAGACAGAAGCCCAGAGCAATTAAGGAACTGGCCCAAGGTGACCTGTGTACTAAACATCGACGTCAGGATTTGACTCGAAGTCCACACTGCTCTTACTTTCCATATAAATGTCCACTAGTGGCCTGAGGTTTTCTTTTGCCAACACTTATCTTTCTTATCCTATTCAAGATTTGCTTTTCAGTATTTTACTGAGTTCTTATAATAGCCAAAAAAGGAATTGGAGACTGGTTCCATATTTGCAGTGTCTGCTTTCCTCCAAATAACAAAAAACGAATGGCAATGAAGGCCCTCAAATTTAAATGTGACTCCTTATATTGTGCACCTAAAACTAATATAATATTGTATGTCAACTGTAATTTTAAAATAAAAAATTTTAAGGAAATAAATGTCACTTCCTAGATTCAATTAGAAATTATTTCCTCAAACACGGTGTTATAAGCAAACCCTAAGTAGTTCCCTTTTGATGTGAAATTAAAATTATTAGCCTTAGGGCAAATGAGAGTTCATGTAGCCAATTTCTTCTCAGGTATACATATCTCAAACAGAACACGGTCCAAAAGCAACACATGGTTGTCCCCCATTCTATCCACACGCATGTTCCTCTCCTGTGACCCTCATCTCCATAAAGGATACCTCCACCTCTCAGCCTCTCAGGCCTACAAACTCAAGTTTTCCTTGAAACCCCCTCTTTCTCTCACCTCCACATCCAAACGAGCAGCAATTTCTATTCTCCCCACTTCAAATCAGTCCTTTTCCTCCATTTCCCTGTCCCCCCAAGTGCAAGCTCCCAGTATCTGTTGCCTAGACAACCATGATGAGCTCCTAACTGGTCTCTCTGCTTCCCAGCCTGATGCCTTGAAAATCTCATCTCCACACTGTAGCCAGAGAACTTTTTAAAGCACAAACCAGACCATGTCATCCCCCCACCACCTAAAATTCTTCTGTGCAACCAGAACACAGTATTAAATTCTTCTCCTGGCACCATGGGATCTGGCACTGGCCTGTTCCCCAAGCTCTTGGAGTTCACTCCATATGAAAACCAAAAGATGGGTGAACAGATAGTGCTCTCAATTAAAATGTGAATTGCAATAAAGCCACTACATCCACACAAAATTATTTCCACAAATATTTGCTTTATTTTGTCATCATTTTTAAATCTTTTTAATCCTCATAGCACCTGCTACTTTCTGAAATTTTTTGTTCATTTATTTCGATGCATTAGGTGCACTCTTTAACATCTCCCTGTAAACCTATACCATGCTATTATATCTGAAGTATCTTCTTTATAAATAACTATAGCGATGAATTCTAGAAACTCAACACATATTTCTTCCATGCTCTGATCATTTCATACTCTCTCAGCCAATAAGTGTGAGCCCAGGGTCCCAAACATACTCTCCTGAGTTGAGTGTATCCCACAATGTGCAGTTTTCCCTTCTGTGGCTTCTCTCTACATCATTTACTTTGTGTTCTGGCCCAAACTGCCTTCCTAAGGGCATGGAGATGAGGGTAAGAGTGCTACAAATAAATTAAGGCAGAATATAATATTGAATGTTAAAATATAAACCCTACAGCAACTTGAGGACATGCAAGAGGACACTAAAGTAAAAACTGCTAGTGGGTGATTGATGTGAAGGTCACTTATCAACAGCATGGCAGCCTGGGAAGACCTCCCAAGAACTTTGTGGCTGGAGATTGCCATTAACTGCAGGCAATTTGAAAAGAACTGTCAAAGGATGCCAAGAGGTCTCAAAATGTAGGTAACATGGATCAGCCCATCTACTTGCACCACGGC
>NW_006431210.1:6418488-6419531 GCF_000325575.1 Pteropus alecto
GTTTTGTTCAGAAGTAGCTCCAGCTACTATAACAGCAACTGGCACGAAGTAGATCCTCAATAAAATAGTCTTTGAACAAATAAATTCATGAGCAAACGAATACTTTCTCTAGGCTTTCTCTTTTTATCCTCTTCTCTCTTCCTTTTCACTGATCCACATCTCTCTTTATAAGACCCCTTGAGAGGGAGTAGAGTGCAATCACAGAGCCATCATAAATCTTTCCCAGATCACCTTCAGCCACTGTTCAGAGAAAGCTGACATGGGAAACATAAATTCTAACACTGAGACATTAACCATGAGAAAGAAACAATGCTTTTGGAGTTCGTGGTAGACTCAGAAAACAGTCAGCCTACTGTGGTAAGAACAAACATGGGCAGAGAGCTGTAAATCGTAGTAGCAAACTCAAGATGAGACCTCAGGAGTGAACACAGTACCTGTGTAGCCTACAATCATGTAAGTATTGTTATTATTATGAATTTTACTTCTCAATCTTGCTTCCACTTAAATATTCCAGTGGATTTCAAAATGGACAAAAGCATGAGTTACTCCAATTATTCCTTAATCTATTCAAAAGAATAAATCCTTTAATATACACTGCAGGTAAAATACAACCCCCAAGTAAAGTTAACTGTAATCCAGGGTAAAAGCTCTGTTGGCCTCATAAGCTACTTGGGAAAAAAGCATTAAAAGTGACTTCACAACACACAAACAAAATGCTGTCACTGACAAGGCACCTTGAAGTGCCATTAATAAGACACGATTACCAAGAACTGAAATCAGATGTAGACATCTTGGCTCTCTCCAGTCCTAAGCACTCTACATATTTCTTTTCAACTTTCAAGAATTGAAGGGGGATAGGGAGAGGCAAGAGCAGACACTGGGGCTATTTCGAGGAATAAAAGGAATCAAAAGCTAAAATGCAACTTCCACTAACATAGAAGATCTCCAAGGAAAACTGGTGAAAGTTCTCTATCTATAGCACAATATAGAAACAACTCAGTTTCCCAACTTAGGAAATCATCTTCTCAGTTAAGTTTCATGTA
>NW_006431210.1:6419593-6420721 GCF_000325575.1 Pteropus alecto
AGATGACCAAGTAATCTACCCTAACCAGCAGAGATGAGCAAGGGTATGATTCAGATCTCACAAGCATACCTAAGAACCCCAAGCCTACTAAGGGCAGGATAAAAGATCTCATCAGCCACCTCCCCAAAAAGCCCCATTCTCCTCACATGGCCATTTGTATTTCCTTCTGGCTTGTTTTTAAAAACCAAGTTAAAAAATGTAAACATCAGTGTCATATCTGCTTCTTTCAAGTCTTCCTCACTATTCTTACTACCAAAGTCCAACACTACTGCCACCCTAAGTGTTCTGGGAGCCCCTTCCCTAGACACCCCCAGCCTGTCACGTGTCCACAACTAGGCTTGCCAACTGTGAGGGTAGTAAGCAGGGAACTTTAAAGGCATCTAAAGGGTAAAAATTACTACTACTATTATTATTTTTATTTAAATAGTAAACCGCTCATTTTGAAAGAGGAGAAGGTTATTGTTTTTTTAACTAAACTTCGGTTGCAGAGAGCGGAGGTTCTAAGCCACCAACTGGGCAGAGAGTAGGTAGCATGCTGTGCTGGAAGGCGCCGAGGACAAGTGGCAGGTTTTTGTTGGTGGTGGTGGTGTTTTTAAAGACCAAACTTTTAAATAAACTATGTTATGTAGACAATTGCCGTGATGGGACCAGATGTAGTAACGTTTTTTCATCCAGGCACAAAGCACGTCCCCTCTGCCTGCCTCCCTTTCTCAACCATTCTTCAGGGGTGCGGGAAACCGCTAGCAGGCAGGGCCCGGGACCAGCGCGCTCCTCCTGCCACTCCAGTCCCTGCATGTGCCAGTACCGAAGAAAACCAGGGCTCTCGCCTTCCTCTCCGCCAATGCGGTGCAGCCTTGGGGTGGGGTCATGGCGCTCCCCATCCCGGGCACCCCACCTGGAGAAGAGCAGGAACGCAGGAAGAGCGCCCCTGCGGTGGCAGCACCCCGCTGGCCGGTGGTACGATCGCGCGCGCACACACTCACACACACACTGAGCGGCGCGCGGGGAGGGGCGCGCGGTGGCGCGAGCGGCGGGCACTTTACCTGTTCTGCCAGCCCTGGAGGAGGTTGGTGTATTTGCTGAGCACGCCCTCGAGCGCCGGCTCCCTCCTGCGGCCGCCTCCCCCAG
>NW_006431210.1:6420987-6454341 GCF_000325575.1 Pteropus alecto
CGGCGGCTGCTACAGCTCCGGGCGCCCGGGCCGCGCGTGGCTGCTCCAAATCCCTGGGAAATGCCTGACTCATACAGGAGGAAGAGGAGGAGGAGGCGAAGGAGAGCTGGGAAGGAAGCCAACGGGGCTGGATGCAGCTGCGGCCGCCCCTCCTCCCGCCGCGGTCCCGGCCCCGGCCCCTCCCTCCGTACTAGTTTCCCCGGCAAGTTCGGAGCGGGTGGCCGGTTCGCTGAGCCCTCCTCGGCTTCCTCCTGCTCTTTCGAGTCCCAGCGGCCGCTCAGGTCTGGGGGCCAGGGGCGCTCCGGGGAGCAGATCCGCAGGGTGGGCACGCCCTGACACCTCTCGTGCTCCTTCTGACGCCCCCTCTCGGATCCGAAGGGGCGAAAGGGAATCTCGGCGCGTCACTCCCCACCCCCAACCCACCTCGGGACCTGGAGAGAGCGGCGGCCCCACCCACCCTGTCCACCCGGATATGGACCCGCCCGGCCTAACACAGGCACAAACGCACGCTCCGTCTCTGTCTTCCGCACCAAGCTTGGGGCAGACACACGTACACAGTCACTTGGAAATGAGCTTCACTGGCGGAGCAAAGTTAACATGGCAAAAGGTCCTCTAGGATCGCCTGCGTTTCCAGGAGGGGAGGTGAGGGCAGGTGATTCTCACAGGTAAGCTCGCCCCGGGCATTTTCGCGCTCCAGAGTTATGGTAAATGCATAATGGACACCAGGGCCGGTACTGGAGTAACGCAAGAAAACACTCAGGTTTCTGCAACTGCCTCCTTAAATTGGGTGCCTTAGGCACCTCACTTGCCTCCTACTAATCCCCATCCCAATGGACACACACAAACCTGGCAAGTCAGCATCTACACATGTTATACAGTACCAAGCAGCTGGGAACTAGAGGTTCTAAAACCGGTAAGCTGCACTGAAATCAACAGATATTTATAAACATAGCGAAATATTCTGTGTGGACTGTAATTTCTACCCCCACCCCCACTGCAACTATATTCCTAAATTTAAAATTGTTGGTCTTTAGCAAAAGTTGCACTCTCTCCACTCCACTAATAACTTTGTGACTACAAATGTCCAGTGCAATCTGGAAATTTCTAAAATGACCTAGAGAATAATAGCTTTGAGGAACTCAGATACACCACACACACACACACACACACACACACACACACACACAAGAAAAACAAAAACAAAGGGTGATCAATAGGTGAATAGGTGATCCCTGTTCAAAGGATCTACAAACCCATAAAGCAGATAAATAATTCAACAGTTTAAAAAATTAGTAAATGGCATAAAGTAAGCTCTCACCAGGACAATTCCCTAAGCCTGACCCCTTTCTAGCTTTGTATCCTTCCAGGAAGTTTTCAAAAGTGATTTAGCTCTAGAAATTTTTATGGAGAATCTTCTGGGGCTGATGAGAAGTGGTTGTGCCCCTGAATAAATTAGAATTCCAGGTGCCTACTAAAACATAAAAGTTCCTCCCCAAAGACTGCATGGTAGAAAGGACCAACTTTGGAGCCAGACAGAGCTGAGTTTGAATCTTTGATTTTGATGAAGCTACCTCATTTAGCCTTAGTTTCCTCACCTGCAAAATGGGACTAGTAATACTGCTGGCTGTGATGAATGTTTATTTGTTCAAAATATTTATTGCCTCTTCCCATAAAGTATCCTCCCTCCACATTGACCTCAGGCTTGGCTGTAGAATTGCTTTGGCCGGTGGTATGTGAACAGATGTAATATTTGCCACTTCCAAACATAAGCTTTAAGAGCCATCATGTGGCTCCACCATCTTTCTCCTTTCCTTCTAGGCGAGCAGCATGTCCCAGACAAAGTCTCTCCTTCAGTTTGGGTCCTGGAGTGAGAAGACATTGGAACACAGCTGGGCCAAAGCCAGTTAGCGTTAGTCACATCCACGTGCAAAATGTTTGTTGTAAGCCACTTAGATTTTAGGACTCTTTTTATACCACAGCATAATTTTGCCTAAACCAACTTATATACTGGTCAGTATGGGTGTTCATGAAGTCCTTCACTGATGTAAAGACTGAGAAGGTGGGCACATACTGAACTATAAATGTCAGTCATGTGCCAAAACAACATCCCTTCTCATGAGAGGCTGCCATTCTAAGCTCCTGCTAAAAAAGGAAGAAGTGCCATCATTTTATTTCATATTATCTATCCTCTATCACCATTACACTCCATCCAACCCAGCCAATCTGTGACTGGATGAGCTAGCACAGCAAATTCTCACTTTAGACTAAAAACACTGAGACCCTCGACACAGTCCAGTTAAAGGGGAAAGGGGCTAAGCTGAAAGCAATAGTCAAGGCCAGTGTGTTAGTCTGTTCAGGCTGCCAAAACAAAACACCACCAACTGGATGGCTTATAAACAACAGAGATTTATTACTCACAGTTTTGGAAGCCGGAAGTCTGAGATCTCACCGAACCTGACCACACCAGCGTGCCATGCCAGCGTGGTCAAGTTCAGTGAGAGCTCCCTTCCCGGTCCCAGACTTCTCACTGTGTCCTCACATGGGGAGGGGCCAAGGGAGCTCTGTGGGGTCTTCTTTATAAGACCACTGATCCCATTCACAAGGGCTCCACCCTCATGACCTAAGCAGCCCCTCCCCGCAAAGACCCTACCTCCTGACACCATCACATTGGGCATTAGGATTTCAACATATGAATTGATTGGGGGGGAGGGGGGAGGCACAAATATTCAAACCATAGCAGCCAGAATGGATCAAGGGCAAGCCTGCTGTGTGGGATCAGAAATGGCCAAGGAGGTAAGTCAGTGGCAAGGGGCGAAGGGGGAGAGATGAAATAGAGACGACTCACACACATGCCGTTCCCTCTGCTGACAACACTCTTCCCTGCCCGCTTCACCTGCTGTGTGCTTCCCACCCACGGAGCTTTCCTTGACCTACTCTAGTAGTAAAAGTAGGGAAAAGATACCTGCAGATTTTTCTCTGGAGAGGAGAACGTTTTCATGTTAGAAAAACAAATTGAGAACAAAAGACATAATAAATGGGCCAAGTTATTTGGAATACATATGACAGAAAATATTTGCAAAACATATATGCCCAATATAAGGGCTTATTTCCTTACTCAGACTGCAGAAATCATTGAGAAAAACACAAACGTAGACAGAATGACTGGAAATCTAACAGCTATCTTGGGCCATGTGAAGATGGGGAATGGAAGCCACGCATGATTGTGACAATAAGACAAACGTGCCGCACCTCTTAAAATAAGGAGCGGAATCAATAGCTCCCACTAGGGAGCAGACTACCCCATCTTCTGCGCATGGACCTAGAGAGCTGGTCTGGAGCTTCCAGTAGTTGCTTCTGGAACTCCCTTCTCTAGCTGGGAATATCATTCTTGCCAATGGCACATAAAACCTTGGGGGATGTTCATGAATTAGCAAGAGTAGGTAGGTGGGCACTGACCAAGTTGGCCAGATGACAATGACCACAAGTAGAGAAAAAATTGTCAAGGTCAGATCACCCCAGTATCAACTTGGTCACATTTGTGTTAGCAACACCTGTGTCTCCATCTCAATAACAATAATAGCTAATATTTATTGAGTACTTACTATATGCCAGGCACTATTCCAAGTGTTTTACACATAGTAACTCATTTACTCTTTATGACAACCATGCAAGGTATGTATGATTCTTATTCCCACCTTACAAATGGAGAAAAACTGAATCAAAGAGATATTAAGGAACATTCCCCAAATCCTGGTAGAGCTAGAATTTGAACTCAGTCAATCTGGCTGCTGAGCCTGAGTTCTTAACCAATATATTATACTACTTGCTTTATAATGGATCCAGTCTCATGCCTTCTACTTATTAAAACCACTGAAAGTACAGCTCAGTGCCTGGAATTGCATTTCCTGCTATATTTTTGTTCCTGTAGGAATTGATTCTTCCATCACCATTGTGAGGGAAGCAGGACAGGAGCTTGGGCCCCTAGAACCCAGCCACAGGGCGTACACACAATAATAATAAATCTTTATTGTTTGATAAATGAAGCCCAATTTTACTGAGGAAAAAACAGAAACAGAAAAGAGAAGCCAATACTAAACCTGAACCAAGGTCTTCTGACTCCAAGTCAATGTTCCTGCAGATACAGCCTGCTGCCTGAACTTCACCTGTAATGTGTCCATCAACCTCACCATCCAGTGGGAAGATCAAAACCACGATTAGAATATGGATAGTCTGCTATCCTACGAACAAACAGCTTCTTTAGGGTTACCCTGGGGGTTACATCCAGGGAAATCAAATAGCTACAAAGGTCATATGTAACTTTGCAGTACAGCTATATGTACATTATATTAACATTTTCCAAAATGGAAATTATGTCATTGTTTTGATGATCAATTTTATTAAAATAAGTGCTCATTTTTAGTGATTCACAAAGATACAATGTAGAAAGTGAAAAAAAAATCATCTATAACACCTCTCCAAAGGAAACCACTGTTAATAATTTTTATAGATACATATTCTTCCAGAAACTTTTCTATGCAGAAATGTAGAAGGTAAAACTCTTAAACTTTTAGAAGAAAACATAGGAGAAATCTATGTGACCTTGAATCAATGAAATCGATTTTTAGATACTACATCAAAAGCACAATCCATTGAAAAATTAGAATTTATCAAAATAAGAAATTTTTTCCCTGCAAAGATACTAATAAGAGAATGAAAAGACAAGTCACATACTGGGAAAAATATTTGCAAATCTGACAAAGATCTTGTTTCCAGAACATGTAAGGAACTCTCTAAATGTGGAAATAAAATAAACATCATAACTTTTGAAATAGTAAAAGGTTTAAATAATCACTTCACCAGATAAGGCATACAGATGGCAAACAAGCACATGAAGAGATGCTCAACACCATTAGTCATTAGGCAAATGCGAATTAAAACTACAATGAAATACTACTGTTAAAAAACAAAATTCAAATGAGTAAAATATAAAGATCTTATTGGCTTTATTCAATGATTCATAAATCAGGCAGCATCCCATCTAGCAAACAGGAGCTCCACCAAGCTGCAGAAAAGGGAAGGTTTTGATAGACAGAAATGGGGGTGGGAAAAGGACATTTCTAGCAAAGAGGTCTTAGGTCTCCTCCTTGAGGGGACAGAAGGAGTCTTAGGGGATTACCTCACCAATGTTAATCAGGAAATTCCAAACTGACTAGTTAAAATTACATTACTAGGAGAGGTTGAAACTGCAGCTGGGTTAGGTACTAAGTCTTGGTTTGCGGCAGTGGGGCTTAGCACAAGCGACTCCATTTTTAGCCTGTTGCTTCTTTGTTAACACTATATAGCAGCTAGCATGACAAGACACACACACCACACACATAGCAGGTAAGGACTCCGAGTAAATTCTTATACATTGCTGGCGAGTATGCAAAATAGGACAGCCACTTTGGAAAACTTTTTGGCAGTTTCTTTTAAAGTTAACATATAATTACCATATGACTTAGTATCCCAGTTCTAGATATTTATCCAAATGTAATAAAATCTATGTTCACACACAAAAAAACCTATATCGAATGCTTATTTTGGTGCTTATTCATAAGCATCAAAACCTGGAAACAACCCCAATATCCCTCAACTGGGGAATGAATGAAAAACAAAACAAAATTGTGATATATTCATACAATGGACAACTACTCAGCAATAAAAGAGAGCAAACTATTGATCTATGCACAAGCATAGGTGAATCTCAAATGCATTATGCTAAGTGAAAGAAGCCAGTCTCAATTGTATATGATCCCATTTATATGACATTCTAGAAAAGGCAAAACTACAGGGACAGAAAACAGATCAGTGGTTGCCAATATGAAGGATAGAGCAAGGGTTTGACTACAACGAGATGGCTGGAGAGAATTTTTTTGAGGTGGGTGGGGTGGTAGAACTGTTCTGTATCTTGATTGTTTTGTTACTTACAAGGACTCCATGATTTGTCAAAATTCAATGACTGATCACCAAAAAAGAGTGAGTTTTATTTAATATAAAAAATTTAAATAAAAATTTTAAAAGATGAAAAAGATATATGAGGATAATTGCCCTGTGTACCCTTGTATTAGGGAATGAGTTCCATGGATGATTGGATGGATAGATGGATGGATGGACGGATGGATGGATGGATGGATGGATGGATGTCTGCCTATCTACTTACTTATTGCTCAAATTTTTAGGTTCCCTAGGGGATATTTTTCAGACCTTTTGGGTAGGAGAACAGGTGTCTCTTCTGTATATCATTTTCAGCGTACAGTGCAATGAGCATCTGAGGATTAAATGAGACACCAAATGTGAAAATTCTTTATAAATTGCAAGTGTACTACAAATGCCAGCTACGCAATTGTTAAAGGAAGAAACCATCTAGATATTCATTTGTTCTGCAACTATGTTGAGGCTGCTGAAAGACAATAAAACAAACACAGGTTAAAAAAATATCCATAGAAGGCCCCTGTCCAAGGATGAAGTTATATGCCGGTGTACAATGAATGCACATGAAATACAAAGCCACTACTAATGGCCATCCTCGACATGTCCCCTTCCCAATTCGCCACCTGACAAAATGCTAATGGGGGATTGGAAACAGAGGACGCAACAAATCTCAGCAACTTCCTAACAAACAAAATGAAACCCAGAAAGAAGGGACTTCCATAGGGTCACATTGTGAGTTGGTGGGAGAGTTAGGGTCACCGGTCTCATGGCAGAATGTTACATTCAATTGCCATTTTAAGTGATGTGCAAAACAGTTCTTCCAACTTCTCAGCAGCTAACCCCAAATAACCAGACTGGCATGTTACTGTAATAGGCGAAATATTCTAGAGACATTAAAGGAGAAAAAAAAAAAAACAAAGTAATGTTCCAATAAAGGAAAACATCTATCCAAAGAAAATCTTTTAATTTAACTGATAATTGTAACTTTTTTTTTTTTTTTTTTTTTTGCTACAGTCTGCTGGGGAGGACTTGATTTCCCTCTCCTCTCCCATGCAAGAGAACAATGGTGTGATTGTGGGTAATTTTACTCAGCTGTTTCTCAACCTCTAAATACGAGCCATCCTCTGCTTCCAAACATGAGCCAACCTATGCTATGATCTAAAGAATTTTTTTTTTTTCAAAATACAAATTTCCAAGGAGAGAAGGGGGTTAGTGGACTTAAAGGCTTTTATCCATAGACCTAAGAATTGGTTTTCCCAGTGTTTAAAAAGGAGAAAGACCACTCTACAGAAAATCGATACTGCGTCTTTGTAATCCCCAGCCTGAGCAAAGAGGGAGATTCCAGAACAAAGCTGCTGTCCCATGTGGATGTTTCCTTCTGGATTAAACCTAACATTCCAGTTGATTTTTACAGGCTGAAACTACAGAGGAAAGAAAATAAAACTGCCTGAAGGGAAAGACCAAAAAGCAGTAAATAAAGAGATCCTATTCTCCACTCCAAAGAACACAGAATTAAAAAAAAAAAAAAAAAAAAACCAAAAAACAAAAAATTGACACATATCTTTGGACAAGTAGAAAGCTCATTTTTATGAGACCTTTATTCCAAATAGCAATGAGGTTGCAAGTCTTAGAAGAAATATGCAAAATAAAGGAGCTTAGACCCTCCTTTCCACAAAGCTCCCCACTCACAATGAGATAGAAACCAGAAGAAAGGAGGTGATCATGGAGATTCATCTTGATGCAAAGGTGGGTGCGTTTATTTATAGATGCCGTGCCCTTCTTACACCTGAACGGTTTACTTCCTGACAAGACACATTTAGGATCATCATATGCTTGAATTTACTAGCAGACATTATGTAGTAAATTATTTCTGGCTATAAAAAGCATGCTTGATTTAGGTGTCTAGCAGAGTCCTATATGTATGACTATCACGATGTCAATAGACAGTGTTTAACTTCTAATCACCTCCTTATGAGCATTTAAGAACATCATTCATTTTTAAAGAGAGAAGAGTCAGTGAACTGGCAGATGTCGGACAGACAAATTTTTTATTTTACTTTCCATGTCAAACAGTCTGCTTACAATAACTTTCATCAAACAAACATTTCGAGATGGGAAGTGGTGAGCTGTGTCATAGTCTCATTTGGGGTCCCATGGACTTGAGTGGGCATTTGGCTTTGCGTCTTTCTTGTCATGTAGTCAACTCTCTTGGAGCCCGATTATTTTCATCTGAAAAATGTAGATGACTGTACCCACCTCACAGTGCTATTGTAAAGCTCAAATAAGATACTTTGGTTATGCTTTGTAAACAGTAAGTTATTTAAAAACAGAAGGGAGAATTTAGGTTTTTGTTTTTCTTTCAGCGTTTTTTGTCCCCAAATGAAAAGAAAGAAATGAGGAATGTCCTCACTATCGAATTACACTACCCATCGGCATACCTCACCCCTGGTGGTTCACCCTCTCACATGAGAACTCCTGCCGAAATCGTCCAAGGAATGCTGGGTCAGTGGATTTCTTGCTAGCAAGGCAGAACTGTTAAGTCAGAATTTGAGCAGATGGTTGTCCCTAAGCATTACGTTTATTTACAACTTAGAAAGAGGACTTTACAACTATGTTAATTTAGAATTGCAATGATTGAGATACTTCATTCTGTCACCAGCAGAACCTATAAGCAAATTCCAGTCCCCTAATGTATCCCTTTTATTAGATATTTTTCAAGAATTTTGATTGGTAAATGCCAAATGAGGTGCTCTAGTCTCCTATTCCTGATGGTTCCTTATTGGACCACATCTATTGGTTTTCCTGCCCTTATTAAGTTTTCTCCCTTTCGGTTATGGTAAATTAATGGAGCGTTTCTAACTATCTTAATTCTTTTTCAACTATCTTGGATAAATAAAATTTATTTTTCAAAAATGAGTGTACCTTATGGCTTTGCATAGTCATTCACACTTTAATATAATTGGATACTTAACATCTCTTTAGCTCATTTGCATTCATAAGAGAATGCAAGGTTGAGGAAGATGCAGAAAAGAAGAAAGAGGAGGGACATAATTTGCAAATTCAAATGAGCGAGATGTGGGTGAGCCTCCTGGAGCGGGCCTAATTTTTAATTTTCACTTGGTTTCATTCCGCTGTCGCCACTGCTCTGGGACTTACAGGCTTGATCAACTGTCTCCCTCTGCTCTCTGGATGGCATTATTTTAACTCTGGGGACAGGCTACACTGGGGCTGTGGTGGCACCTAGAGTGTGGTACCTGGCAAACTTATCATTCTTCCCTGTTTTGCCAGCCCCTCCCCTTACTTGGTTCCCTATGTCAATGGTGATGACATAGCCCAGACATTTTTCCTTCTTTTCAATAAATGTGATTATCTATTTATGCTTTAGGAGATCTTTTTAAAAAATATATATATATATTAAAAAGTCATTTAAAAGTCACTTGCCATTCATATGTCTTGCTTTGGGGGTTCAGAAAATACATCTGTCTCAGCTATGCTCAGGTGTCAGGAACAGGCCCACTGCCCTGATAGCTCTGCCTTCAGGGGCTGTGGCCACTGCCTGGCCTAGACAGCACTCTGTTTTATAACAGAACTTTCCAAACTGATTCAAAGTAATTTTTACCGTTGTCTCAAGAACCAGGCCTGAAGACAGGGCATTAATAGGGGTCCTTCAATTCCGTCACTTTAGGTCAATGCCAAAATGTTCCTGAGAGGCCTCTTTAAGACTAATTCCCTTCGTTTTAAATATTTTGTGCTGTGGCCTCAGCCGTTTCTCAAGGCCTGAGTCTCATGGTCTAATGATTATCTTTGTGGGAGAGATTATCTTCCTGTCAGAAATTTCAGCCTTCATTTCCCCTTCTTTAATCATACCGGTTTATTTTGTTTGAGGCTTTCTTCCTGTGCCTGGTATGTGAGTATTCGTTTTCCTGGGTCTTATACAATGTCAGCCCCAATTTCTTTCCATATACCCTCATTGTGGCATGGTCATTCTGCTCAGATGAGTTAGCACTTGAAATAATGAAATAAATTAAAATCAGAGTCACGTCCAAGTTTATATTACAATATGTGCTTCCAAAACCAAAGGGACATTTCAAATAGTATTTAGAATTAAACTGCCTCCAATTGGTTCTGCTTCCAAAACCAAAGGGACATTTCAAATACTATTTAGAATTAAACTGCCTCCAATTGGTTCTTCATAAATATATGACCTCTCTGGGCCTCAGTTTCCTTATCTGAAGCTGAGTGAGAGTGAAAATCACATACCTTGCCAGTGGGCTTCTATGAAGGCTAACAGATTTGTAAGAAGTCTAGCATGCCAGCTCACATATAAAGGATAACCAATACATTTATATGAGCCTATTATTTATCTAACGCAGGTATTTATACATCTTCTGTGCAAAATCATGGTACTGTTCCCAATATGATATATCAACCTCTACTCCTGACTGTTCTTCCTTTTACCATTGTCTGCTGGCCCCCTGCAATGCAATCTGACTGGTTGTACGTAGGTTATACTTCAGTTTTTCAAGACAACCCAGAGAGGGGGGAGAAGGAATATTCTGCCTTCTCTGCTTAGCAGTCTCCCCCTTGCTCCTGGAACCACTCCCTCCCTGACTCCAGCCATGTGGTTCACATGAGAAATGCCTTTCTCTTACATGGCCACGGCTGAATGTTCTGAGATGGACATCTTCCCAAACCACCTAGAGTCATTCTTGGAAATCTCTGGAGCTGAAATTGAGAAGAGACTCTGTCTCTCCTAGTTGCAACCTTGTGGAGGGACACTTGCAGTCGTTGGCAGCCATGTTTCTGGCTGTGTGGACAAGGTCAGTGTACACAAATGGATAATCAAACCAACAAACAGGCAGGTTGAGAGAGGGAGAGAAGCCATCCTGGTGGCACTGGAGTCCTTGATAAAGATGTCCTCAGGTCCAGATACATGTCTGCTCTTCTGGAAGGCTGGCTGTTCAACGTACGCTTCATGGCATGACCTCCCCTCATTGTTCCAGATGGAATCCTGTGCTTGAAACCGAGAGACACCTAAAATGAGGGGGCACGATCACCTACTTAGCCAGGATGTGTCCTAAGAGAATTTCCACTTCTTCACCCCTGCCTGGCCTTGTCTGTCAGGCTGGACTCTGTATCAACCCCTCTGCCCTTGCTAATCTATTGGTGCATTCTGTCTACTATTTCAGTCCACTGATGAAATAATCATCATAGTTCTTACTGGAGGATCTCTGGCAGAGTAAGCATTTTGTGTCTATTATTGCTCTTCGTTATGCTAAATTATAATTTCAAAAGGTAAAATCATGACTCAGGTGAAAATGTGAATTGAACGCAAGTCAAAGGTTTTATTCAACTCATTAATTAACAGGAAGCCAGTAAGATGTTAAAACTGGTTCAAATAAGAATTGGAATTACATTGATTTATATTCTCTACCAGACAAAATGAAGTGACATTGTGTGAAAATAATTCATGCGCATTGCTACGCACAGGAAATATCACCATCGGTTTTCTCAACTTAATTCCTATCCTTAGAGAGTTGTTAAAAAAAAATAAAGAAATAAGCCTAGTCAACGAGTATGTGTTTTTGTTCAGGGAAGAGTTCTTTGAGTGGTCTTTCTATGTATATACAAGTGAAAGACAAGTAGCCCCATGTGGCAAGAGCCAATGGGATTCCACTCAGGCCGCCATGTCCTAAGGCATCTATCTGGTCAGCTAAGCTGATATTTGCAGAGTGGAGCCATTGTGCAGACTTTGCCCTGAACCATCCTATCCTATTCCCTGAGAACATTCAGGGGGACCGGGCTGGCCTTCATCAGATGCTGAGTTGCAGGAAAGGACAATGAGACCCCAGAGATAAAACTGCCACAAAGAAACGAGGTGACCTCCAAGGAGAGAGAACTGGATTTAGCAATGGTTTGTAGCATTCCGGGTCCTGGGATGGAACAGTTTGTTCCCTGAAACAGGCTAATCCTCCTGCCTGTCTCTTCACTGGCCGAACCCAGTCAGAAGCAGAAGGCAGGAAGTGTTGATTCTGTCTATGACAGTCGGCCTCCCAGAGCCAAGAGCGGGGTGGAGAGGAGAAAACGATGCATCTGGACAGAGGGACAGAGTGGCAACTCTGAGCACAGGGGTTAATGCTGAGAGTTCTGTTCACCTTGGCACGATGGTGGTTTTCTGCAAAATAGCTGAATGGAAAGTGAGATAAAAGGAGTTGTTTACTTACATCAGAGCAGGGCGGGGCCGACCCAAGGACGGTGGGCCTGGTATCTGCAACAAATTGCCACCTCGGGAGACAGGCACAAAAAAAAACCATTTCAAATCGCTTCCTTGCTTAGTTTTAATTTTAACTATTTTATTTAAAATCGCTTCTTGTCAAATTTAAGAAACGAAAAGGGGTGACTATGGTTGTACCCCTCATTAAAGAAGCAGACAGACCACTTACAGTGGCAAGAGCTGAGGCTGGATGGCTGAGCAGATGTGGAAGGACTTGACTGTCCCAAAAGCAGAGGGACTCACCAAGGGACTCGTGCAGAGAGCCTCACATTTTACTGGAGTGCTCGTGATGGATTATTGCCCTGGTAGATTAATTGCTCTCTCAGACAGAGAGGACAACTGGAGAGCACTGAGGACCAAGAGGAGAAGGCAAGGAGCCAACCAAGGGAGACAGGAAACAAGGATGAAAAAACAGCACTTGCTTTTCAATCTTGAGCCTTAAAAATATGCAGTAGGAGGATTAGAAAATCTTGGTTCTAGGCGCTGCGTTCTTCGATTTTTCTATGCTTCATTTCTAAGCTTTTGTGGAATGTGTAAGTTGGTTTCCAAACGTTCTGAGTTTTCATTCAACAAAATTGTATCACCTGCTCTGTGCCACATACCAAGAAACAACAGAGAAGAAAATATGGGTGCTGCTCTCGATGCCCCATAACCTTGCAGAGCAATAGACACATGAACAATTGATTAAAAGTGTGTGTTGAGCCCCTAGAACAATACAGGGCATTTCGTGGACAAAAGAATGATAGCTAAAATTTTTTTAATTTGTTTTAGAAAATAGGTGCAAAAAATTCAGTTAACTACACTCTTCAGTTCACAGCATCTACCATCACCAGTCTCTGTTTTATTGCAATTTCTCTCATTCGATTCCCACTCCTATACGTCTCCCTTCCTCATCGGCACCTGTGTCAATGGACTTGATAAATACTCTTGCATATGTTGCTATTCTTATAAAAATATACAGAAGTCATATCATGCCATAAATCTTAATCTGTTTCTCTCAGTCAACACTCTGAGTTTACGATCTATGCGGGATGCACATGCATATTTAGTTCATAGCACCTAACTGCTGAAAAGTATTCCATAGGTTGTATCTATTCCATAGTACTCAATCCATTCCCCTATTGATAATAGCCTGGTTGCCTCCAACTGCCCCACTGCCAAATGATGCTGAGATAAACACTTGTACACCTGTCCATTCTTGAGCTGTAAGCAAGCTTCTCTGTAGTATTTCCCAGGAGTGGGCCAAACGGCTTATAGAGTATATGCAACATCCCTAAGTATTGCTTTCCAGAGACCCGCACTTGAGACTGTCTGATTCTCTACTCTAAGGTTTGCCAACTTAGTGGCTGTAAAATGGTATCTCATTTTCTTTTGCATTTCTCAGTTATGTAATGAAGTTGAGCAATGTCAGCCATTTAGATATTCTTTATGAACACTCTTTGTGCATTTATTTGTTAGAATTACTTTATATCTAGGTGTTATTTCTGTGTCATTTGTTCATGATGCAAGAATCTCCCTGTCTGCAAGCCAAATGCCATCTTTGTCACTTGTATCAGATTTAAAATACGTTCTTAATTTTGGTGTAATAAAATCCATTAATTTTTTTACCTTGTGGTTTGTGTTTTCTGGGTATTGCTTAAGAAATCCTTCAACCCCACTCCCATCCCAAAGATACTCTCTTTTTTAACTTTATAGTTCTATTTTTCCATGGGACCTTACTCCATCTGTGGTTCACTTTCATAGACAGAGGAAGGTAAGATCCCAATTTTACTTTTCTCCGATACTGAGGCATTCTTTCCTTTTTCCACTGATTCGTGGTGCCAACTTTATGATCTATCAAGTTCTCTCCTGTGCATGAAGGTTTGTTCCTGAGCTCTCCGCTGTCTTATTGGGCTAGACTGTTCACCCGCAGTTACCAGACTGCTTCTGCTTCTATTGGTATGTGTTAATATCTGGGAGGATGAGTCTTCCTTCTTGGCTTGTCTTTTTCAAAGTGAACTTAGCTATTTATGGACATATGTCCTTCCTTAGACATTTTAGAGGAGGATAGTAGAGTCTCTAAAAAATACATATGGCTGGAATACTTCTTGGGTTACATCAAATATATAGTCGAATTGAAGGAAATTAGCATCATTATAATTTTAACTCATCCAGTCCAATATTGTGGACTACCTCTCCATTTATTCAGATCATTTTCTATTTCATTTTTTTAAGTGTTCAGATTTTCTTCAAAGATGTTTTGATATCTCTTTAATTCCTTCCTTCCCAGATACTTATAATTTTTGCACTTGTGAAAGGTATCGTGTTTTCTACTATATCTTGTAGTTGTTTATTGCTTGTGTAAGGGATGAATGCTATTGAGTTTTGTAAGGATCTTTTTTTGAAAAACCTCGCTAAACTCATAAGTTTTAACAGTTTGTTATTGATTCTATTGGGTTTTCTATACAGTTGAGCATATTATTGGCAAATAATAATTTTATCTCTCCCCTTATTATCCTTTTACCATTTAGTTCCTTCTGATGTCCATTCGCTAGAGCCAGCAGTATTATGGTGGACAGTGAGAGCAGGCACCTTTGCCTTATATTTGATCTTATAGGGAATGCATCTAAAATCCTTCCTTTGAGTAAGACGCTTCCTGTTGGCCTTGGATATAAAGACTCCTAGTCGTTCACCATAGTTCATCCTTCCCTTCTTTTCATGATGTCTGAGCCGAGTTGCCCTAGAAAATGAAAACTAAAGTAAAAGTTTACATGTTAATACTCTATTGGACAGAGGAGCAAACTCAGGAAAGCAAAAGTCAAGGAAGCGAGAGGCAGGAAACGGGGTGGGGGAAGCAAACGAGGAAGGTATTCCTAGACTGCCCCAGCTTCACAAAAGCGGCTGCTCACACTTTGCAGCATGTCTCCAAGAGGCTCTGTGAAATGACCACATCATAGAAAAGCCTAACGGGGTTGAAAAGGGAGCACTATTACTGCGGGTATCCTGCCATGTCTATCTCCCAGTGGTGAAGGTCAGCCCAGGAGGTCTTTCCCTCCTTCATGTTTGGGTTCATCACTCAGCCCTCTCAAATGCCTCTGCAGAACCATTCTGGCCAGTGCACACACAGGAACCCCTAGACTGCAAGAACAGCACTGCCGCCAAGCATGCACTCCAGAAATGCAAGGTGATGCCTCACCATGACTCCCTTGGGTCTTCTCTCTTCACCTCTAGGTCTTTAAGGCCCCAGGAAAGGCATGAGCTGTCACCAGGGGCACCCTTGCAAGTGACTAAAGTAGACAGACATAGCCAAGGAGATGGGGAGCAGTGAATGATGGTTGTGTACACATGACAATGGAACTAGAGCTTGGCACACTTCCTAGACTTGATTGTAATTTGATGATGCCATGTGTCTAAACTATCATTATTGAAATGTAATGTGAAATGATATGAGCCATTCTGTGTCTGGAACTTAAGACACTGGGCATGTCTCCTTCATGATGTCTTTTCTCTTAACAGCTGGAACTTGATCATGGCAGCCACCTAGCTTTCACTAAAGACAATGACTCCCCTATGAGATGGTAGAACTATAACTTAGAGGAAACTTGGATTTCTGAATGACAACATGGAGCAGAGACATCCATTCTCCTGATCAGGACTGTTCACAATGAGATGGTTAAGTGAGAAAGAAAGAAACTGTTTTGTAAGCCACAGTTTTAGATCCTTTTGTTAAAGCAGGTCACTGTACTCTAACTAATATAATAACTTTTATTAAGAAAATAAAATTATCATCTATTCCTAGTTTTCTGAGAGTTTTTATCTTAAATTGTTTAATTTCATTACATTCTTTTTCTGTATTATGATGATTTTGTTATTTTTCTCCTTTAGTCTATCAAGAGGGTCAGCTGCATATAGAGATTTTCTAATGTTAAAGCATCCTTGTATTAGTGGTTTGTATATATTATGTATATATGTATATATGTATATATGTATGTATATATATGTGTGTGTATAAAACACACAGATATATATATGTAACACACAGATATATATATGTATATATATGTATATATATATAAAACACACAGATATATATATGTATAATTATACACACATATATATATATGCCATTAGATTTAATTTAGGGTTTTTGCATCTGTATTTATAAAGTCAGGTGGGCCTTGAATTAGACAGAGTTTAACTGCATGTAAGACATCATATATACAGAGTAGTTTAAATATAGAGAGTTGGGTGCTTATAAAATCATTAAAAGGGACACGGAAGCAAGCCTAGGCTGGGCTTCCAGGAATGACTCTCGGAATGCTGTTACTAGTAGCATAGTTGGATGAGGAGGAATTGAGAGCTGCCACTGGAGGAGCTGGCTGCCAGACCTCCCCTGGGGTTGTGATCCACAGAGCAGGAAGCTGCCACCCCCATCACAACAGCCTCTTGACACCACGAAGTTAGTGACTAGAAACTAGAATGCCAACGCCAGATCCTGATGCTTCTAAAATAGCCTCTAAACTTCAAAGCTAGTGACTGGACTCCACAATGCTGCCCTCGTAAAGTCTCCATGACCATGCTAAGCAAAGGAACAGCAAGGGCACTAGGAAAATGGCCTGCTCCACATTTTGAACTTCAAGTGCAACTAATTGGTGGAACTTAATCACATCAAGGACTCTAGCTGCAAAGAAGACTGAAAAGGGTTGTATTTAGTTTTCCTAGTTTTGCAGTGTGGGTGGGCACACTGGAAGAAAGTTGGAATGAATAGTGAGTGTCATTGACTATTGTATTGGCCAGGATGGACTAGATCATGCTGCAATAACAATCCCCAAATCACAGTGGCTTAAAACAGCAAAGGTTTAGTTCTTGCACACTTTACCTGTGTATTACTGATCAGCAGGCATCTGACTGCTCATTGTAGTCATTCAGAGACCCAGATAGAGCAAGTGTCATCTCACGCATTGCTGGTTGCCGTGACAAAGCTATAGAGACACTTGATATCAGACCAGCCATTAAATGCAAGAGTCTGGAAGCTCATAAATCATTGGTCAGAATTTAAGAGACCCCATTTACCTGCAAAAGGGCTAATAAATGCAATCCTACTATTGTCCAGAAAGCTGGGGTAGAACTGGAAATATTTGGCGAATATCACTTATAACTACCACAATTATGTTTACCCAGACCTAGAAAGGTCTTCTCTTCTACTACCTCATACAAATTTTGAATCCAGGTTATATTACACTCAGAATATGAGTAAAGCAGGTTTTTTCCTTTTTCTATTCTCTGGAACAATTTATATTAAGTAAGGATTACACATTCCTTGAGAGACTGAAAGAATACATTTCTAAAACTATCTGGGCTTGTGATTTTTAATGTGTATAAAAGGAGATCTTTGAAATACTTTTTCACATGGTACTGATAAATAAGTCTGTTCAAGTTTCTTAGTTTGTCTCAGGTCAATTTTTGCTTTTTATATTTTTATTATAAAATATTTTAATATTCTCTCATTGCATTTAAATCTCTATTATATATAATTTCTTGCTTTTGTCTTTTTAATTTGCTTATTTGCATATTTCCTCTTCCTCAGTCTTTCTAGAGAGCCATCTAATTAATTATATTGGCAAAACATTGATTATATTAAAATATCCTTTTCTTGGTTTTGTTGTTATTCAATATTTTACTGATTTTTGTCTTTTTATTTATTACTTCCTTTTGTGTTATTTTTTCATATTTACTCTTCTCTTTCAGTTGATTCTTGACTTGAGTAGTTAGGACATTTGGTTTCAGTCTTTACTGTTTTATAATAAATATATTTAAAGCTATAAATTCAAAGACACGCATTTTAACATATAGTCCATTTGGGAACCATAAGATATTCTGTTTAGGCCTGATGAAATCTTTGTTTTATATGTCTATATCCTTTGCCTCTGATATTCCATTTCTTAGAATTTATCCTACCAATGTAATTGTACAGTGGGTAAAGCTATACATAGGCTATTTATACATGTATAAACAAGGCTATAGCTCTTATTTACAATAGTAGAAACACCCTAAATGTCCATCAGTAGGGAATTGTATTAATTTCCTGTGGCTACAAATTACCATGAACTTGCTGACTTAAAATAACATGCGTTTCTTCTTTCATAGTTCTGTAAGCCAGAAGTCCAAAATCAATATTACCGGTCCAAAATCAAAGTGTCAGCTGGGCCTCACTGCCTCTAGAGGCTCTAGAAAAGAATCTGTCCTGTGTATCTTCCAGCTTCTGATGGCTGCTGATACTCCTTGGCTTGTGCCCACGACATTCCAATCTCTGCCTCTGTCTTCAAATCACCATCTGCTCTGAATGTGTTAAATCTCTATCTGCCTTTCTCTAATAAGCACACTCGTGATTCACTCAGGACCCACCCAGATCATCCAGGATAAGCTCCCCATCTCCAGATCCTTAACTTAATCACATCTGTAAAGACTTCTCTTTTTTTTCAAAAAAGGTAGCATTTACAGGGATTAAAATATGAACATTTGGAGGGATATTATTCAGTCTAATATAGAAATAATTAGATAAATCATGGTATATTCGAATCTACAATGAAATATTTTGCCATCATTAAGAAGAATGAAATGGAACTCTATATACATATACATATCAGAGACATACTCAAGAGATTAAAAAGTACGTTGCAGAACATGCAACAACATGGATGGACGTGGAAGGTATTATGCTAAGTGAAATAAATCAGACAAAGAAAGACAAATACCATATTACCTCACATGCGGAATCCAAAGAACAAAACAAACAAAATAGTATATTACCAAACAATAAGTTCAACATTATTCTACACTAATTTACATGTATTTTACATGTGCTTAAAATATATTTCTTAATACATACACAAAAGTAGCAATAATTACCTCTGGAAAATACACTTCGGAACAGATCAGAAATATGAGAGAATTTCCTCTTTCTTTATACTTTTCTATATTGTCTACATGTTTTTTAAAAATCACAAACAGGTTATTTTTACAATCACTCTAAAGAGTTTTTGTTATAAAATATTCTCTAACCCTGTCTAAAGTGCCCTGGCCCTGCTGTGCAGGGACTCTTTGCTTTCCCCAGCAATCCTTTTTTGCATGAGAAGCAAAGATCAAGCAGAACAAAAACCTTTTGCCAATGCCCTGTGAAGCTCTATAATTGTCCTCATTTGCCACCTCTTGTTGAACCTGCAGTGATAAGTCATAATAGGAATGGAGAAAGAAGCTGATGAATCAGCTTTCATAACGAGCAAAAACAGGAGCTATTCAATTAATCAGCACATAAACCTTCAAATCCATGTCCACCTCAAGCTGTACCTCTTCCTTACTGGAGAACCTTGAGCAAGCAACTTAACCTCTTAGATGTCTTTATTTATAAAATAAGGAAATCTTAGGGTCTCCCTCATAGGGCTGCAGTGAGGACTAAATGAGACAATGCATCTCTAAGTAAAGTGCTTGACATGAGCTGAGTTGCCATCTGCCTATGTGCAAATGAATGCATTGGTGAAATTCAAGTGGTGAATAGTGGGGATGATATTATATTATATATAAAAGCAGGTGCATTGCAATGATATGAGCCTTACACCACATGAGAAGTTCTCGGTTCCAGAATGGGTGCCAGCTGTGTGACTCTTATCCAAGTCCCTTCCCATTGTAGCTCCAAGTTTCATCAACTGAAGATTGAAGGCTCTGAACTATGACCTGTAAGTCCCTTCTAGCTCTCACATTCTATAATTCCGGAGGCTTGGACACAAGATTCATGTTCGCGCTTGTCAATCAATGTGTTTCTAAAAGTACTTATAAAGCATATTGTACTACCTTGAGGATAAAACACTGAATGGATCTTTTTATGGACTGAATTATGCCCCCGCCCCCAATTCATATATTGAAGTCCTAACCCCCAATTTGAATGTATTTGGAGATAGGGCCTCTAAAGAGGTAATTAAAATTAAATAAGACCATAAGGGTGAGGCTCTAATCCAATAGGATTGGTGTACTTATTAGAAGAGGAAGTGGGGTGACATTAGTAAGATAGTGGAATAGGAAATCCCAGCCCTCATTCTCCCACAGAAACATCTTTCATGATTAAAAACTCTCAATAAACTAATTATAGAAAGAATTTACCTCAACATAATAAGGGCCTTATAGTAAAAGCTCACAGCTAATATACTCAATGATGAAAAACTGAAACCTTTCCTCTAACATAAGAAACAAGGCAAAGATCTCTACTCTCGATGCTTCCATTCAACATGGTTCTGGAAGTGCTAGTCAGAGCAATGAGGCAAGGAAGAAAAATACCAGAAAATAAGAAGTAAAATTATCTCCATTTACAAATGACATAATCTTATATGTAGGAAACCCTACAGATTACACACAGACACACACACACACACACACATACACACACACACTATTAGAACTAATGAATGAATTCAATAAAGTGGCAGGATACAAAATCAATATACAAAAATCACTCGCATTTTTATGCACTAACAATGAACTATCCAAAAGAGAAAATAAGAAAACGATCCCATTTAAAATACTTAGAAATAAATTTAACCAAGGAGATGAAAGATTAGTACATGGAAAACTACAAAACACTGATGAAAGAAATTTTTAAAAACACCTAAATGGAAAAAAATCCTATGTTCCTGGCTTGGAAGACTTAGTATTGTTAAAACATCCATACTTTTCAAAGTGATTTACAGATTCAATGCTAACCCCAACAAAATCCCAATGATATTTTTTACAGATCGAAAAAATAATCCTAAAATTTGTATGGAACCCCAAAAGATCCGGAATAGCCAAAGCAATATTGAGAAAGAACAAACCTAGAGGCATTATACTTCCTGATTTCAAAATATATTATAAAGCTACAGAAATTAAAACCATATGGTACTGATATAAAAAACAGACATATGGATGAATGGAACCGAATAGAAAGCCCAGATACAAACTCACTCATATGTAGTGAACTGATCTTTGACCAGGGTATCAAGAATATGCAATGGGGAAAGGATAGTTTCATTGACATATGGAGTTGGAAAAACTGGGTACCCACAGGCAAAAGAATGAAATTGGACTCATATTATACCATACACAAAATTGATTAAAGACTTACATATAAGATCTGAACCTGTAAATTCCTCAAAGAAAATAGAGGGAGAGCTTCTTGATATTGGTCTTGTCAGTGATTTTTTTTTAATAAGATACCAAAAGCACAGGCAGTAGAAGCAAAAATAATCAAGTGGAACTCCATCAAATTAATAAAACTTCTCCATGATAAAGAAAACAATCAACAGAATGAAAAGGCAACCTACAGAATGGGAGAAAATATTTATAAACCATATATCTAATAAGAGGTTAATACCCAAAATATATATAGAACTCATAAAACTCAATATCAAAATTACAAATAACCCAATTACAAAATGAGTAAAGGACTTGAAATAGATGCCAAAGAAGACATACAAATGGCCAACAGACATATGAAAAGGTGCTTAATGTCACTAAGCATCAGGGAAATGCAAATCAAAACCACAATGAGGTATCACTTCACACCTGTTAGGATGGCTGTTACAGAGAACAAGTGCTGGCAAGAATGTGAAGAAAAGGGAATCTTTGTGCACTGTTGGTGGGAATGCAAATTCATGCAATCATATGGAAAATAGTAATATGATTCCTCAAAAATTAAAAATAGAACTACTCTATTATCTAGGAGCCCTACTTCTGAGTATATCTCCAAAAGAATTGAAACCAGCATCTCAAAGAGATATCTGCACTGCCACTGTCATTGAATTATTATTCATTGTAGCCAAGATATGGAAACAATCTAAATGTCTATTGATGTGAATGGAAAGAGAAAATGTAGTATATACATAGAATGGAATATTATTCAGCCTTAAAAAAGAAGCAAATTCTGCCATATGCAAAAACATGAAAGAACCTGGAGGACATTATGCTAAATGGATTAAGGCAGTCACCAAAGGACAAATACTGCATGATTCCACTTATATGAGATATCTAAAATAATCAAACTCACAGAAGCAGAGTACAATGGCAGTTTCTGGGGGTTGCGGGGGCGGGGCGGAGGAAATAGGAAGTTGTTCAATGGGTCTAAATTTCAGTTATGCAAAATGAGTTCTAGAGATCTGTGTACAACATTGCGCCTATAGTTTACAATACTATGTCTTGCGCTTAAATTTTTGTTGAGGGTAGATGTCATGTTAAGTATTTTGCCACAAAAACAAATGTGAAGAGGAAGAGATACTAGGGATGCATGTGCATAGAGGAAGGGCCATGTGAGGACACAGAGAAAAGGTGGCCACCTGCAAGCTAAAGAGGAACCAAACCTGCCAACATCTTGATCTTAGACTTCCAGGCTCCAGAATTCTGAGGAAATACATTCTGTTGTTTCAGGCACCCAATTTGTAGTATTTTGTTGTGGCAGTCTGACCAGGCTAATATAGAATTTGAAATCTAGCCATGGTAGAAGCTTCATTTGGGAATGCTCAAGAGATTTCATGGAATAGTTAAACATTAAAAGGGTTTATCCTGGCACTATAAAAACCATACAAAGATGTTATATATGGTTTGGGTGATTGGAATATGTTGTCAAAATCTAGTGCATTTTTGGATAATTTCAGGTTTTGATTCTCCCAACCTTCAGTTTGGGAAGCAGAATTAAAGAAGCTCAGTGGTATAGACAAGAGTTTGGAGTGACCTGGGCCAGACTGAAACTGCTTACTAGCAAGATGACCCAGATCTGTTACTTAATCTGTCTTCATCTGAGGATTCTGATGCTTCTCATTGGATTATCAAGGGCGTGAAATTAAATGAGAGGCTATAGAGACATGGCAACCACATGGCACATAGCTTAGTAGCTATTACATTCATTTAACAATGAAAAGTCATTACTTCTGCTTTCCTTGAAAACTTCATTACCTTGGAGAGAAAATAATATTTTTTATTAAAATATTTCCTAGCCTAAATTCTTTAATTCAGTGTTTTGTCCATTAAGAGGTCTGTACTTCCATCAGAAGCTGATAATAGCATCCATTTATCGAGTTCTGATTTGTGTACCAAGTACATGTGAATTTTTCATGCATTATTTTCACTTAGGCTTCTAGATACCCTAAGAAGCAAATATTGTTTTTATTCCCATTTTATAGGGGAAAAAAACCTAACACTCAGAGACATTAAATAGCTTTCCAAAGGTCGTACAACTAGAACCACCAGCTGTTTGACTCCCCAAATCACTTTGTTAGCTACTATGCTCTACTGGTCTCAAAATATAATTACTTTTTATAGAACTACATGTTTTTCCTATGCTAAATATTGAATGTTTTTAATCTTCACAATAATCTTTTAAAGTCGGTACAAGATTATATCACTGTTTTACAGATAAGGAAACTAATGCTTAAATAATTTGCCTAATGTGACTTAGCAAGTAGCAGAGCTGAGGTTCCAACTTAGGTGTGTGCGAGTCCAAGGTTCTGGCTCTTACTGCCCTGCCTTACTGCCTCTGTACTATATGTAGACTGCATGGAGCCCTGGAAAGTGCACAAAACTGGAATTCGTGAGACCTGAGATTTAATCTTGACTGTTTCAAACAAGTTGTGTGACATCGCATAAGTCATTCACATCTAAGCCTCCATTTTATCATTTGTTAAATAAAGAATTTAGAGTAGATCACCTCTAATTCTGTTGGCTCTAATGATCCACCATACCAGGTGAATTTTGTGCAATTATATTCATTGTATCACTACATTTTAAGAAATTAAGTGATTACAGACTCTTAAAAGAAAACTATAGTTGTTAAACTATTATGGTAAAGAAGTTTGATGGAAATACTTCAAACATCAGCTTTGGACATGAAATGGCGCACTGGTAGATGCGTAGTGGGAATGAAGATTAGATTGAGTATCTGTGATCTTAGACAAGTGTTCTTTCTCACTCTGCTTCAGTTTGCTTTTTGGTTGAGTGAAGATTATTCTGATACCTGTATGTTCACCTTAATAAGACTCCTTCAAGTATTTAAAAAAAAAAAGAAAGAAAGAAAATAGATGGGAAACAACCTTGGAAATCAAGTTAATAAAAATTCAAGACTATCTTTGAAGAGGCCTTTTTCATCCCTGGAACTGAATGTCAGTGGCTAAATTTAGAGTTTGGTTCACTCTGACCATTTAAACATAACAAAAAAGAAAAGAATGCTTCCTGTGTGATCACAGTGGCAATAACTGAGTAAAAACAAGCAGAAAATTTAAAAACACTATAATTTCAGAAAACTGAGTAATGAAAGGTTAGGAATAAGAACTGAGGGGAGAAAAAAATTAAAATTGGTAGATATGAGGGCAAAAAAGATTCATAACTGAGAAAAAGAGAAAGTGAGAGGAGGCAGAGGAATGGACGAGATAGGAAAAAGAGGAGGAAAAGGTCATTTCCACCAAGAGAGGGCCCGGGCCACTCCTAATTTGGGGAGTTGTGCAAACATTGCCAAATTCTTATTTTAGGACATCACCCTCAAGTTATTTTGAGTTGAATTCCACAAAATGAGCCCTCCAAAATCCTCAGTAGTTTGAAGAATTGGGGGACATCCTTTGGCAAAGTCGAAAATAGATTTTCTATTCAGCCACCAGGGGGTAGTACATTCCATTCAATTCAACAAACATTTAGAGAAGATTACCAAGTGCAGGGTGCCTTCCAGGCTACCCCCATGAATAAGCCAGTTCATTACACTGGAGTATATCTGATAATATGTTTACGCAAATAATTATAACTCAAGGAAAAATGAGCTATGAGTTGCATTTGAGCTATGTCTATAAGGCTGGGTGGAAATTCATAATAAGCAGAAATGTGTGGTAGGAGAAAGGTTCTGAAGAAAGAAATAACATTTGGAAAGAAAATTTGGTGACAAAGATCAACTAAGCTTCAAGCTTCTATTATTATAGTTAGACTAGAAAGCATTTTATTAACTCCATGTTTTTATACATTCAACATCCACAGACCAGTTAAGGGGATTAGTTCCAAATGTAAATAACTGAACAAAAGTCAGTTATCAAAAAAAGATTCAATACAATTTTTTTAAAGTGCAATTATAAAAGTTATTGACAAGTGCTTCTTTATAATGGATGAGGTGAAATTGTTTGCAATCTTTCATCATGTTATCTCTATTTTGTTTCATGATCAATAGCTTGAACTCTAGTCTGGTTCTTCATTGAGTTAGCGTCTTTTCTTATCCTTTATTTCTATTTAACTAGAAAGTATAAATCACAATAGTAGATATTTTGCTTTGGTAGCAAGGGCCTCTGGTTCTTACAATTGGTTCTAGATATTTGGATCAAACATGGACTCCAAAGTTATGGAGAGATTTCTCTCCAAATTCTAGTCACCATGCTGTGTAGAAGCAGAGTGAAAGAGCCTACCCCACTAAACACCAGAAATCCAGACGCCTAATCCACATTTAGGATATATTTGGCTCTGATAGTGAATTTTCCTAGTATGTTGCAGCATTTCAGTTTTATCTTCTATTCTTTTTATTTTTCACAGCTTTACTGAGGTATAATTTATAAACCATTATGTAAGTATGTAAGTTATGTAAGTATACATAACAAGTATACAGTTCAATGATTTTTAGTAAACTTACAAAGTTGTACAATCCTCACACTCGAATTTTGGAACACACCTTCCCACTGTGGGGGAGGGGGAAATATCCCCTCTTTTCCCTCTTAGTTCTTCTGGCTGGTCTAAGAATTAAATTGACATGAGACAAGAGTAACAGTAGAAAATAAGCAAATTTAATTCCATATGGACATATGAATGTTCCATAAGAATATGGATCCAAGGACATATTGGGCAGTCGAGGCATACATGCCATCTTGAACTAAGGAGAAGGGGTGGGTAGTGATTTGAAATTTCAAAGGGATGGAAGGCAATTCACATGGAGATGGAAAAACAAATGTTAGGTAAATAAATGTTTGCCAAGCCATCTTAAATTTAAGTCTATGACTAACTTTGAGTTAATTTTTATATGTGGTATGAGGTAAGAATTGAAGTTTGTTTTTACGTATGAATAGCTAGTTATTCCAGTACCATTTTCTAAAAAGACTATTCTTTACCCCACTAAATTGTTTTAGAACTACTAGAATCAATTTAATATAAATATAGGTCTAATTTTGCACACTCAATCCTACATGATTCCTGCATATGTCTCTCTTGTGCAATACTCTAATTGGCCTAATAACACCTTATGCCACACTGTCCTTTAATAGTCTGTTTTGAAATTAAACAATATAAATCTTCCAACTTTGTTCTTTCCTTTCAAAACCATTTTGGCTCTGCAAGGTTATCTGTATTTCCATATATATTTGATGATCAGCTTATCAAATTCCACAAAAAATAGTGTACTGGGATTTTGATAAGAATTGTGTTGGAGTAAAATAATTTTGGAGAAACTGACATCTTTATAATATTGTCTTCCAATACCCAAACATATGATATCTAATTATTTATGTTATATTTCATTTCTCTCAGCAATATTTTGTTGTTTTCAGTGTATTTATCTGGCACTACTTTTGATAAATTTATTCCTAAGTATTCTGTTTTTTTATTTTATTTTATTATAAATTGAATTATCTTAATAATTTCATCTTTGGAGAGTTTATTGCTAGAATGTAGAAATACAATCAACTTTGTATATTATTCTTGTGTCCTGTGACATTACTAATAAATAAGTTCTAGACTTTTCTTTGTGGATTCCTTAAGGTTTTCTACATAAAGGATTATGTCATGTGTAAATAAAAAGACTTTACTTCTTGCATTCCAATATGAATATCTTTACTTATTTATTTGTTTTTGTTTTTGTTTTTTGGTACAGGTCAGGACCTTCAGTATAGTGCTGAATAGAAGTAATGAGAGTAGATAGTCTTGGCTTGTTCATGATTTTAAGAAGAAAGCATTTGGTCCTACACCATTAAGTCTGATGTTAGCTATAGGTTGTTCATAGATGCCCTTAATCAGATTGAGAAGAGCTCTTCAATCTGCTTTGTTGAGGGTTTTTATCATGAATTGGTGCTGGATTTTCCTGCAACTATGGAGATGGTCATGTAGTTTTTTACTTTATTTTACTTTATTAATATGCTGTAGTAAATTAATGATGTTTGGATGTTAATTCAACCTTTCATTCCTGTGACATGGGATATACTGGGAGTACACTTGTTCAGGTGTGTAATCCTTTTTTCTGTGATGATGGATTTGATTTGATAATGCTTTACTAAGGATTTTCTTGCCTGTGTTCATGAGTACTATTGATCTGTAATATTCTTTTCTTGTGATGTTGTTTGGCTTTCGGCTGCTCTCATACTTGGGGGCCATTGGTTACTGTAGCCTAACCTACCTGAGCCTGACTGATACAATTGATGAAAAGAATGATGCAGTTCTATATTTACAAACTCCAAGATATAGTGTTAGGTGGTAAAAGCATGTTATAGATTATGTGGCATATGGTGCGCTATTATTTGCATAAAGAAAAAATCTATAAACATATATGTATAGCATTTCTCTGGAAGAACACACAGGGATTGAAAATAAGGTTAGTTCTGTGAAAGAGAAGTGAGCCGCTGATGTAGTGAGGAGACTGTTTTTTCCCGTTTACCTTTTCATAACTTTCAAATTTTGTACCAGATGCAGATATTACCTACACACACACACACACACACACACACACACACACACACACACACACAACATGCACACTTATTTTATAAAAAATATTTCTATTATAAGGAAGAGTAGCTACCAAAGCAAGATAAGAGTCACAGAAAGCAGCTCTGTCTGGGAAGAAGCCAACCTGACCCAACACCCCGGATGGTTGCTCATCAAACACTTCTGATTACAGTTTGATTTGTCTCTCTGTGGAGAGAGAACATGTTATCAGATTCCCTTCAGTTATACAGTGTTTACTTTGAAATAAATGAATGCATGGCCAGGGTTTTGTACACTATTGTAATTTTCATTAATAGAAATCTGCCCCTTAAAAGCGAGGAGGGTGCCATGCCCTCAGGCGTTTAGTTGTTCAAGACTGAGGATCAGACCCCAAGCCATGGTGACCTCACCCTGGTCATCCTGCCCCTTTTACCTCCCAGTAAGCCAGCTTCCCTGCTAACCTCTGGTGATATCTGACTTGCTACATACTCTTTCCTTCAAACAAAACACTTGCCATAGGGAACAAATGCTCTATTGTTAGCTATCCAAGCATCTGTCTTACATTATATTGTCGTGTTGTATTGTGTTGTATTGTATTACTTTTAGTTGAAGCATAATATACCTATAGAAAAGTACCTAAAACACAAACAGAACACACCCAAGTAACCATATCTAGATTAAGAAACAGAATGAAAACAGTACTTTGGAGGCTACCTTCTTGCCCCTTCAACCACTACCCGAGGGAAAACGTTATCTTCATTTCTAATACCATAGATTAGTTTTGCTGGTTTTAGAACTTTATACAAATGGTTTTATACAGAATGTACAGCTTATGAGCTTCTTTCACTCAATGTTGTTTTTTAGATTCATTCATTCTATTCCACATTGCAGTAGTATGTTCATTCTGATGGTTACATGGTTTTCAATGTGTGAATACTCAGTGTGTAATAATCTCAATGTGATGTGCATCTGAGTGGTTTCCAGCTTGAGAACTACAAATGGTGCTGTCATGAATATTTCTAGTGTATGTGTTTTGGTGAACAACTGTATGCATTTCTTTTAGGTATACACCTTCAGAGTGGAATTGCTGTGTCATATGATGTGTGTATTTTCAGCTGTAATTGATGCTGCGAAACAATTTTCCAAAGTGGTTGTACCAACTTACACTCTCACCAGCAATGGATGAGAGTTCCATTGCTCAATGTTGTCAGTCTATTCCATTTCATTCATTCTGGTAGATATGTAGTAGTACTATTGTATTGTGGTTTTAATTCTACTCAGCACTTCTGATGATAGCATCATTTCCTATAAGTCCTGACGTCCCAGAGTAGAGAAGTCAGACGGTCAACTTTCCTAGTCTCCCCTGTGACCCAAGTTTCACCGATCAGACACACTCATGTAAGTAAGACTTCAACTCAGATGAGGGAAGTAGCTGCACCTCATCCACTGAGACAGCACTGGTGGAAACATGTGGTCTAGAGAAATGATGTGAAGCTTCAGGCATCTATAGCCCAGCATCATTGGTGAGAGCTGTGGGGTCTGTGGTCAGCAGTGATGGCCGTGATGTTTATGCTGAAGCAGGGTGTCATTTGGGTATTGTTCCAGCTACATGACCTCCAAAGCCCACCTCCTTGGCCCTCAAAGAGATTCTGTAAGAATCTTAATATTCTTTAAGGAATTCCTTTTTTGTTTAATATAGTTAGAAGTCTATTAATTTCAACTTAGAATCTGATTGATGTGATTATAGGGATGCCTAGAGGCACGGCCAAAGGAACCATGTGGTTCTGAAAGAACTCTAAGTGAATATCTCACCAGGTGCCTCCTACCTCACACCAATGAGGTAGAAAGACACAGAAAACCCTTCTACCAATTAATATCTGTGCTACTTTTTGCCTAGTGAGCACGAATAGTCCTTGGGAAATGACCGGTCATGCTAACCTTCCCTTCATTTCAAAATAGGGGCCCATACAGCTGTGTTTTGCAGATGGTGAACAGCTTCCGCTGTTTTGAGCCAAGACCGCTCTAAGCAGAGGAAACAGGCATGGGACCAAAGTTCCCCACAGAGTCCGCTTCACTTCCTCAATAACACCTTCGGTTCTGGGCCAGAGCTGCCTACACCAGCATCCACACAGGGGAGCCTCGGCCCCTGAGAAGTACTGCTGTTATACTCAGAGGGAACACACCTGTGGAGCACTAGGACACTAGCTTGATAGATAATAGCCATGGCCAGCTGAGGAGTCATTATTAATACATTTTTTAAAATGTGAATACTGCATATTAGCTATATTATTATGTGTGAAAATTATAAAATATGGATTGGAAGATACAGATCAAACTTATCAGTGTTAACTGAAGTGAAGGGCCCAGCGAGGGACAGGAATGGGATTGGGGTGTTGATTAAAGGGGACGTTGGCTTCATCTGTAATGTTTTATATTTATTAATGAAAAAACTAGGAGCAAATTAGACAAATACTAACAGTTATTAATTCTATGTTGGAAATGGGAGTATTTACTAACTTTTTCTATGTATTTTTCAGTATAGTTAGCTTAAAATATTAAACTAATCAAAAAATAAATATGTTCAGATTTTAAGTAAGAAATATTTTTTTTCTGCAAGAAGTGGAGATGTCCCTTCAGACTTTACAGCTTAGTTTTTTCTCATGGCAACACGAGACCTTGAGCTTCCTCTTTCTTGTTCTGTTCCTGATGGAGCAATGGAGAGAAGAGAAGAGCTGTCTCTGACCCGTTAGCCTCCTTGGTCTTTTGAAAAGAACTAGCTACTGGTTCTAGAAGTGGGCTCAGCCCGGGGAAAAGGAAAACATTGAGAACTTTCCTCCCTGTTTCTGATGGCCTTGCCACTTCATTGGGTCCTGTTTAGGTGAGATCTTTGAACCCATCACTCAGCTCAGAGCTTGCATGGCTCATGCTCAGGGAAGATGGACACACAGACACACTCTCTCACATACACGCTATTCACATATATGTAAATGTGAGGGGTTCAACTTGGGTTTGAAGTCAAATGTATTTCTAACTGTGAGTCATGGTCAGAATGTCTGAGAGCCACTACCCTAAGCAATTTAAACAGAACAAGGCCCAATCAGAAAATTTTATTTTATTCACTTTCTTCTCTTTAAACGTCTAAAAATTTTCCTCCCCCATTTTCTCCTTCTCAGTGAATGATACCACCATCCAATCCAATTGCTTAAACCAATGACCAAAAGTCGCCTTGGTTCTCTCCCCTCACCCTCTACGTCCCAGCCATCAGTTACAGAATAGATGACAAATAATACTCATATCATAAGTATTAGTTCATAAAACTTGTTTTGGACACACACACACACACACACACACACACAATGTGCACAGTGAATTATAATATAAAATGTGTTTTTTCCCTTCTCTTGAAGAAGGAGAGTGTTATAAAGAGGTGGTTTTTACATTTTATCTTTTTTAAGGAGCTTGGGAACATCTGGAGCTCATAGAGTCTTTCTCCCCCTTGTGTATTTTTAAATGTTTGGTATCCTCTTCATTCTATTGCCTTCCCTTTTCTAGTGCTGAGAAATCTGCTCCTCGTGTGAGAAATAACTGATAGAAGGTACGAGGGAAGAGAGAGCATGGTATGGCTCATTTTCAGTTTGTGGGGACCTTATTGACAGGTGTGGGGACCCCCCAGAAGTCTGCTCTCCCATCTGGATTTCTACAGTACTCCTTCTACACCCCTATGGAACTTAGCACTTTTGACCTTGTGTTTCAGTCATCGGAACACATGTTTTATCTTCCTTCATTATCTGTACCCTGGTTGGGAAAGGTTCCTTCTATATTTTAACTCTGTGTCCCCTTCTCCCCCTCCACTCCACCAGTGAAGAGCTTAGCACGAACTCTTAGAAAAAGTATTCTGGTGACTGCCTAATTCTAACTTCCTTTTTTCTTTCCTTCTCTCCTTCCTCACCTCCATTCTTCCTTCCTTTTTTCCTTAGAGAGCAAGGAAATTGTGCTTTAGAAACTCTGCTTTCAGCTGGAATTGGGTACAGAGGGGCAGGGCCTTGGGTGCAGACAGCTCCTGCCATGGCACCTCGGATGGTCCAGTAAACTGGCCTGCAGAAAATAGAGTGTACGGTAGGCATGAGCAACACTTGTGAACATGGGCACAGAGTTTGTCAATTGTCCAATGTTAGGGAATAAATCCCTTTATCTCATTCCTGGGGAAATTTCTCTCCCAGTGAGTTTTGAATGACTCTGACCTCTAAGGTTATTTCTGACACTTACTTACAGCTTTGAACGATGCCAACCTAATGCAAGTCCTGGAATCATGAATCAACATGATGTGCCTGAAAAGGTCATTGGTATATCTTACCACTCTAATGTTTCCTCTTAGGGAGTTCAACTTGACTGCCAAGGAATCTAATACATGTGGGAAGAGAGCCAATAAAAAACGAGGCGAAGATGCATCATCTCACTAAGCAGTGTCCATTCCCTAAAAGAGAAAACATCTGAGGTAGAGCCAGAGAAACCATGGAGACCTATCTTTTTTATTTGCCAGATAATGGGACATAGGGCAGTAATTATAGCTTCTTTATGTCTCATATGGATCCAAGTGCAAGCACCAGCAATCAACAAATAATTTATAATAATAATAATAATGTTATATATGAGAGCAATAAATATCTAACATTACCCATTAAAAGTAGCCAGTAAACCATTTCTTGAAATTGCTTTCCAGCCACTTTCAAGCATGACTCTATAAAACCATTAAGTAAAAGAGAAAAGGCTGTCATAAAATGAGAATGAGGATTATGTCAAAGAAGAGTAGAGGCTAAATTTATAGTATCTAAATTATCTTAAGAAAGCAAGTGATTAAATTTTACTAAGCACCACCCTTAAGTTACATAAAATTTTCTGTCTGAAATCACATTTTGTTCAGCTGCAATTCTTTATCTCAAGGGAGTGATAATATGAAATATTTTAACAAAGGAAATAGAAAGATTGAAAATAATTGAGGAAAATTTAAGTCAACTTCATCTACAAAAAAAAAAAGTAAAATTCTTGACAATTTTATAATTTCAGGGAGAATATCTGAGTTTGTCCTATCTGAATATATCTTATGCACATAGATGAAGCCAAGGTCACTGGTATTTAGAACTTTTTTATTTTCATATATTGGACATAATTTTTTAAAAGATGTGATTTGGGTCAGAAGCCAACTTCTTGCAAAAAAAAAATTGTCTTCAATTATTTAATCTGAAAGGCTTTGAATATACTGAAATAATCCACAAAATTTTGATATTAGCAGCTTTTAAAGGGGTATTTGGAGGTAGACTCAGGAAAAAGAAACTGATATAGCAAACAATGAGAAAATGGAAATATAATTGCAACAGAAAAATAAGTCCAAAATCTTGACT
>NW_006431210.1:6454396-6464087 GCF_000325575.1 Pteropus alecto
AATTGCTCCTTAAAATTTTAAGGCAATCTACATATCTTGTTTTCATGGAAAGAGAAGTTCCTTCCTACATGACATTCTTCTCTCCCCACACACAAAAAAAGGAAAAGCAGAAAAAGGAGAATCAATCGATTTTAATTTCTTTAAATTCAATTGCCATCTAAACAGAATCCTATTCTTGTGAATATGAAAAAAACCACGAATATAAGATTCGTTATTCCCAATTTTTAATTTTATTGAACAGCTGACTCGTTGAGTTAATTTCCATCTCTTTATTGTCTCTAGAGTAGAGAATTGCATATATGTTTCAGATTCTTATTAACAGAAGAGGAAAACCAGTAGGAAAACTATCTCTGGCCTACTCCCAAATGAAGCGCAGAACTTTATAAAATAGAACTTTTTGTTGTTGAAGGTTCACTGAAAGAAAATTCATGTCTTTACTCAAGAATATTCCATGTAACTATTAGTAAAAACATAAAAAACAGTTACCTGAATTATTAATGCTTACAGTCAGTAATCATAGGCGGCTTATCAAACCACAGTTTGATGGATATTCTAAAAAATGTACTCAGATTCTATATTTTGTGTGTTAGTGAACGTTTCCCCTATTAATTCCAATACCATAAAATAATTTGAAATGTATCATAAAGCTTAGTGGGATTTTTTTTGTAGAATCATTTTGGCCCAACTTGTCAAAATTTGAAGATCTTAACAATGATTTGAATTAAAGGAAGGCTTTCAAATATCTGTTTTAATCTTGGAAGAATAATTTTCATCTTAGCAGGAAGTCTTATTTTTTAGCACCTCGAATTCATTAACTTAATCTTACATGATCCAATAGAATTTCAAATCTGGTAAACCATGGGCAACAGTCTTAAGGTTAGGAATTTAATTATGAAGTATCTGGCATCTAAAAGGCACTCAATGAATACCTGCTGAAGGAGCGAATGGGGTAGAGGGATATGTCCTTGCTAATAAAAGGGTGATATAATTTTGAATTGCAGCCAAGGAATGCTATATTGGAAAATACCTAGGAATATTCAGATTCACATTTCATTGTTACAAGTGACACTGACTTCCACAGATAGTGTAAAAAAAAGAAACAAAATTCCATAAAGCTATTCATACTATTTATGATAGATTTCATGGGGTATTTAGCCCCAGAGTGAAAGATTAGTCACCCTCAAGACAGTAAGTCATTAAGAGTTATTATTGAATTTTCTTACTCTGTCATTAGTGCAAAGAAAGAGGAGAGAAAAGGTGAGAAATTTAAAAAACGTTTATCAAACATAAATGCTCTTCTCTCCAAAAGTTCTGAGGCTTCCTAACAAAAAAAAAAGGAATCAATAATTAAAGAGTCCATCAATCACAAGCTCCGGAACTGAAGAGGAATCAACACCAAGATTCCCCCAACTGAAAATGATGCTCATTATAGTGCTTTCTGAGAAAACAAATGACTTTCCTGCTCTGAGTCCACACATGGGGAGACTTTAATTTGTCTCTGACTCATTACCCAATATATTGCAATCCTTCAGGCAACCTTGCTCAAGAGATTGTATTTGCCAACAGGTAACAATTTCAGGGGCAGTCTGTGAACTTACATTTCATCAGTATTGTTCAACTTACATTTATCTATACTATGTCATAGAGTTGCTATGAGAATCAGGCTTCATCAATGTATGGTAAGTCCATTTAAAACTACAAAAATCTATAAAATACATCAAAATAAATATAGAGTATACAGCTATTCCAAAATCTACCAAAAAAAAAAAAGTCATCACATATATAAATTCAGTGATAGTGCTGGTAACTGAAGATTTACTAATATGTGATCATTGGGTTTTCTCGTAATTGTCACAGGAGTTGTTTTAGGGAAGCAGCAGTGTCTACACTCGGACATTCTCATCAGATATGCAGCTGGCCAAACCAGAGAGAATTTGGAGATAGCAAAGTGGGGAGGTAGGACATATCATAAAGATATTTTATACAGAAAATATGTTAAGATAAAAGAAAACTCACAACTCTAAAGGAATCAGACAAGTCACTGGTAAAATAGGACCTAATGCTGATGTTCTTTTTTAAAAAATATATTGAGAAAAATAATGTTTGGAAGAGACGTTAAGAGAATATCTATCTGTCCATTCATTCCATCCCTTAATCTTCTGGCAGGAAAAGAACTTAAACTATTTTCCCAGATGAAAAGGGCAAAAAATAAGAGGAAAATTCATAGACACAGAAAATAGAATAGAAGCTAAAAATTTTATGTTATAAAATTTACCTTTTTGACCACTTTTAAGTCTCTCTTCCACAGACAATCTTGTGGCATTAACATATTTACATTATTGTGCAATCATCACCACCATCTGTGGAAGAGAGACTATTCTATGATGTGACCGCTGTCTGTCCCAAAAGCTGGACCCAGGCCAGGACGGAGGTTGCTTTCTGTAAGACCCCGAGAGACTGTCTGATCTTAACTGACGTTCATTCTGACATACATCAGCACCCCTCCCTTGCCTCCTGCTCTGTACTGGTTCCTGGAACAGCTTGTCCTGACCTGGTCAAGCATATAAAGTAGTTTCCTGTACCTGGTAGTATTCACATACCAATTCCCATGACTACCCACCTTTGCCCTATATCATTCTTTGGCACCTGACAAGTTGGCAGGGATCCGTTTCATCTTGTAGCCACCCAAGATATGCCTCGTATGTATGTTTTTCTTAATAAACTCTATTAATTGCCAGCCTAGCTTGGCTAGCCTTTTTCTTCGGCCTTTCCTTGCCCTCTGCTCATGGAGGTAGATTTTCAATCTTGGGGCTTTTTCCTGGGTCTCTGGGTACTAACGCCATCCATCTCCAGAACTTTTATCATCTTTCGAAACTAAAACTCTGTACCCATTAAACAATAGCTGCCCATTTTCCCATCCCCCAGCCTCTGGTAATTGCCATTCAACTTTCCGTCTCTAGGTATCTTATTGTGTTATATATATTTTACCATGATAAAAAAAAAAATAAGGAAAAAAAAAGAAACTATTTACTCATTTCCATTCCAATAGCACTACCCTGGCCAGGCCACCATTTCGTCTCACGTGGATGATGGCAATAGCCTCAAAACTGGTCTTGCTCTCCAAGTCACAACTCTGACCTGTGACCCACTCAACTTTTCACTTCCACTCTGAGATCGTCAAAGGTTTTCTGATTCCTACAGAACCAAATACAAAGTCTTTAGACTTCCTCAAAGCTAACAGGAAGTAAACCACCAGAGCCCTCCCTAAGGCTCTCCCTTACTAAGATGCTGCTCCAGAGAATGACGAACACAGGCAGTGGAAGATAAAGACCACACACGAAAGTCTAAAAGACATTCTCACTAGATGCAGTGTGGGTGGACATGAACTGTAAAACACATTCCCAAGGATACCCACTTGGCTATCTAAACCACGGATGACCACGAAGTACTTGTCCCCATTTTAAGGGGATAAATAAGCATAACCAAATAACTAAGCAAAAGTCCTACTAAAACAGGCAAGCTAGCTTGATCTAAACTGATCTAAACCAAAATCGTGCCTCACTTCCCTGTCCCCCACCTGCAGGCATCAACCCTTCTCTTTGTATAATCATCTATTGGCAAAACTACCGTTACTGGATACACCTACTGCATCTTGTGGGGTGAGTCCCCTCAGGCAGTCCCCCTGGAACAGTAAATACTGGAAGAAAGGTCCTCCCATGTGCCCCATTTAACAGAGATTGGGAGCCTGCAGCTCACTAGCTAAAGTTGGGGTGAGCAAGAGACAGATAGCCCTGTTACTCTACTACCCGCTGCTGAGGCTTTCACTGAACTCGGCAGTTTCTCGGACTGGTTCTGCTGTCGGAAAATCCTAAAATGTGAGCAGAAAAAAAAAAAAGAGTTTGCTTCTGTCAGGAGAAAGCCTGATAGGCACCAGACATTGCTTTGAAAGACAGTGCAGTCCAGTTCTCTGTTAGCCTGCGAGGGAAAATCTGACACCTCTATATTCTTGAAACCTCAGAGAAAAAAACACTGCTGAGGAAATGTTTTTTTATTTAAGGGGGGAAAAAAACTTGTTTATAAAATATCTAAAATATATGGAGCAAGGGACCAGAGACAAGGGAGTTGCTCTGAGAGAGAGTTCCAGAGATCTGTAAAGGGTCCTCTTGAGTCTTTGGCAAAGTGCTGATAGCTGCATGTCCAGGAGGAAGCTACCTGAATCTAGGGGAAACCGCCAGAAAGGAGTAGGTGAACGTATCTTAAAAATCAGAAGTACTGATACACGGATAGACTTCAAAAACATTATGCTCAGCGAAAGAAGCCAGGCACAAAAAGCCAAATATTCCATTTCTATGAAATATCCAGAATAGGTGAATCCGCAGAGACAAAAAGTAGGTTAGAGGTTGGGGCAGGGGAATGTGTGAAAGGGGGTTAATTGCTTAAGGGATATGAAGTTTCCTTTTGTGGTGATGAAAATGTCCTGGAACTAGATAGTGGTGATGGCTGCACAATATTGTGAATGTGCTATATATCACCGATGGTAAATTTTATGTTATGTTTATTTTACCACAAAGGAAGGAAGGAAGGAAGGAAGGAAGGAAGGAAGGAAGGAAGGAAGCTGAGATAGATTCTGAAGAAGCTTCCAAGCTGTCAGCCAACCTCACCTAGAGATTGGCAGCCAGTCCTTCTTGAAGGAAGATCTGAGTGCTGCACTCTGTCTGCCTCACAGGTGTGTGATGCTATTTTTTTCAACATATGAGGTGATCGTCCCTCTCCCTATTCATTCCTGCCCTAAGAATCTTCTCCAACCCAAGGAGCTGTCCTTCCATCTGTGCTGCCTCAAGGAAGGAATGACTCAGGAGAGTCCAATCTTTATCTTTGAGTTTCCAAGGGCGAGGTCCTCTTGGCATGGAAACCAAAGATTTTGTAAGAGTGTGGTCAGATGTATGCTCCCAGTTTCAGGAGTTCGCTGCTGGGTTAGATCTTAAGGAATCCTGTGTCTGGTGTGGAAAAGGGGTGAGGAAGAGTGGTAAAATTATTTGCTAAAAGAATTCTATTTTTCCGCTTTATATGAAATAGTCATTCAATGCAGCCTCTACTTGTAATGTGCAGGGGAGGGAATCTGATTTTCGAGGGCAAAAAGAAGGCAGAGAGAGAGATGTTGGATAGCTTTGGAGGTTCTAGAGGAGAAGGAGCCTGATGTCACTTCCTGTGTAAAAGCCTCCAAGGTCTAAAGCCTTATAAATGTCCTTGTGCAGCTGGCCTGGCCCAGAAGGGAACTGTAGTAGTCAGAGAAGAACTCGAACAACTTGCAGAGTTCCCTGCATCCCCAAAGGAGTTCAGGGGAGCTGCCAAATCTTCCCCTTGTCCCTGTAAAGGGGGTAGTTTTAGCTGAAATAGAGCCAAGAAGCCCTGAGTCAGGGATAACATGGTGGCACCCTGCTCGAATCACCAATCCAGGACAACACAGATGCAGGTGCGGCTCGGCAGATGCCGGCTCCCTCCCCACGGCATGCACCCAGAGGAAGGAGGAAGGAGAAGTGAATTCAGCAACCCGGATTGGCAGCCATTACCCAGAACTAAGATTAAGTCCTCACGCCCTGATGGAATTTCTCAAAAGAAAAAGTAGACGGACTCATAGGAAAACAGAGTTTCGTGTCTTCTGTGATATATGGCTTAAGATACAGGGTCTGCCACAAAGGCAGTCAAGATTTTTCACCCTATGGCCCCGGTCTACATTATTTAAAAAATTTATTTATTTAAACTAGTTTCAAGTATACAGTACATTGGTTAGACATCTATATAGTTCATAAAATAATCCCTCCAATTGCTTCCTCCCTCCTCTGGCCCTCCACATAGTCATCATATTAATGCTGACTGCATTCCCTCTGCCATGCTCCCCATTCCCATGACCAACTATCGACTACTAATTTATACTTCTTTAACCCTTCACCTCATTCTCCCAGGCCCCCAAATCCCACCCTTCTATCCGCCACCAAATTATCCACTATATTTGTGAGTCTGTTTTTGATTCGTTTGTTCTTTTTGTTCCTTAGATTCCACATATAAGTGAAATCATATGGTATGTATCTTTCTCTGTCTGACTTATTTCACTCAGCATAGGAACCTCTAGGTCCGTCCATGTCGTTGCTACCAGTCTACATTTAAAGCCCTACTTTCTGCCACTTTCTACCCCACACCTGAAATTCCAGCAGCACCAGACTACTCAATCGCTGGAGGCACTCCATGTGCTTTTACGCTTTCTCAGCTCGACTGTGACAATTTCTGTTAATGGCCACAGGCCTCCCATGAAGTGCTGAGGGTCTACGTCCCCTCCCATGGACTCTGAGCTAGCTAACCTTAGTGCCTCTTTTGAAACCAATAGAATGTGGGGGAAGTGATACCATGTAACTTCCATGCAGCTTCTGCCTGATTCTCTAGAAACACTCACTTTCGGAGCCACCAAGTTAGAAAATCTGACCAGTCAGAGGCTGCTGTTCTATGAGGAAGAACAGACCACAGGGAGAGGCTTTGGTTAGGTATTTCTGCTGACAGTCCCAGCTGAGGTCACATCTGATAGGCAGGATCAACTGCCAGGCACGGATATGAAGATGCTTCCAGATAATTCCGGCTCCCAGCTGTGGAGTCACCCCCCAGCCTTGAAGTATTCCTGGTTGAAGGCCCCAGATATTGTGCAGCAGAGACAAGCTGTCTCCACTGCACTCTTGCTGAATTCCTGACCCATAGAACCTGTGAATGTAATGGATGTTTATTTGTGACTGAATTTTAGGGCAGTTTATTATGCCGTAGTAGTAACTGGCATATGCCCTTCTCCTCCATTTTGAAGTGTCAAAGTCCTCTTCATCCTTAAAAGCCCAGCACAATCACCCCTGCTCTGAAGCCCCTCACTACCCCCAGCTCCAGGGGCAGAATCGATGTCCGGGTCAGATTGCCGTACTATTTGTCATTTTTACTTGCAGTCTGCTCTGCCTGTCCCTCCTCCAAGGCCAGCACCTGGTGGGCACTGAGTTAGAAAGGTAGCCCTGCTCATAGTACGAACTCAAAAATTATTCACCAAAAGAATTTCATTCTTCATCTTTATTTGAAATAGTAATTCGATGCAGCCTCCACTTGAAATTTGCAAGGAAGGGAACCTGATTTTAGGCTGCAAACAAGGCCTACCTCGAAATGAGTGCCCTGCTTTGAAAAACTCCAGGGTAACTCAGTTGGGTCTTCCTTTAAAAGTGAATTTGCAGCATAAATAGCCTTTGGTATTTAATTTTGCTTAAGCCACATTTTTTTCTTGTCAATACTTAGAGATCTTTATTATCAATACTTAGAGGCTTAGTAGGAAATCCATGTATTTGTCAGTAATCGCTTGGTTGCAAGAGGCAAAAACCCTAGCTCACGTTGGCTTAAAGAAACAGAGAATTGGGGGCTCATGTAATTGGCAAGCTTAGAAGAGGATGCCAAGCACAGTTCTGCTGGATTCAAACATGGAAAGTGTACTGCATTCTGCATTGGCTTCATTCTTATGCCTGGTCCCAGGAGCCTTTATGTTTCCGGCAACACTCTGGGGGAGCATTCTGATGGGGTTAGCTCAGGATATCGCTTAACCCATACTTTGTTTGTTGCAAGTTTTCAAAATAAAAGTGGCCTTGCTTTTAACATGACATAGAGGGTGGGGTCATGAGCTGGTGTGAATGAGAAACTGCCTGGAAGGAGCACGGAATGGGTTTGTTTTTTGTTTTTATTTTTATTTTTTATTATTCTTTTATTTATTTCTTCTTTTTTTTCAGTTCAGAAGTTAAAACCACTCTGAGCAATCTGAGCAATAAGCCCACCTGCATTCATAATTGCATTAAAGAATATAAGTAGATAGAAGGTAAATTTTTTTAAATTATTTTTTTATTATGGTGACATTAGTTAATGAAATCCAGTAAGTTTCAAGTGTACAACTCAACAGTAAGGTATATATATATTTCATTGTGTGTTCACCACCCATAGTTAGAGTTCTTTCTGTCATTACTTATTTGACTCCTTTTACCCTATCTACCTCCCCTCCTCCCCCCTCCCACCCCCACCTTCTGGTAACCACTAGTCCATGTCCATGAGTCTTGTGTCTGTCATGTTTGTTTTTTGGTTTTAGGTTTATATCCAACATATAAGCAATATCATGTGGCTTAGGGCTGAGTAACATTCCATTCTATATATGTACCACAGCTTCTTTCACCAAACATCTATCATAAGACACTTCAGTGGTTTCCATGTCTTGGCCACCATGAATAATGCTGCTATAAACATCGGTGTGCAAATATCTTTTCAGATATGGATTTTCAAGTCTTTGGGATAAATACCCAGTAGAGGGATTGCTGGATCATATAGTAGATCAATTCTTAGTTTTTTGAGGAACCTCCATACTGTTTTCCATAGTGGCTGTACCAATTTACAGTCCCCTCAGCAGTGTATGATGGTTCCTTTTTTGGAGTGGGTTTTTAAAAGCAGTTCAGAGTATGGTTCTCATGGGGGTGCAGGCATTCTGGCAGAGAACATTCCAACTGCCCTTTCACATAGCCTCAACTGGGCTTCTCAGAGATGCCAAAAAACACTTGCAAGACAATAGGAGCCAGGTTACACTAATGTCTATTGTAAAAGTACATTTTAATAGCAGCTGTTAGGGTGATTATGATAAGAGTAAACTGATAATTGACTTAATGCTAACAGATCGATCTGCAAAAAGATTGCAAAGACTGTTGGGAAAGAGCCTAAGAGATGGTATAAAGGTAAATCTTTGTGTACACAGCAGTAGTCACCTGGAAGCAAAGACAAGATCAATAATGGAATGACTGGAAGCTTGGCTTCCCACCTGAGGGAGTTCCAAACTGACAGCAGTTAGTTCGTAGTCAGAATTTACAAGGATTTTTAAAGACGGTACTGGCCCCTCCAGCTTGAAAACTATGTCAGTCTCTCGATTTCCTAAAAAATCTTCTTGGAACTAAAATTAGTGGACTTGTCTGAGCTTCCTCCCCTTCTCTCTCACCCCACGGGGCTGACAGCAGCATTTAACGAAAGTGCAGGAAGGAATCTGTATGGGTGTATACCAGATGTGTGCAGATGAAGTCTAAGAATAAATGTATGCAATTATTCAACATTTAAAAAAAAAAACAGAATCTCAGCTCTACTGTTTGTCCTGAACCTACTTTCCTGTGGTTTCTTATTTCTTCCTTGCTGTACAGAATATTTTTGCAAAAATGAGGTCCTTCATGTATATAAACACTGCTTGCTTTCAAAAAATTGACACTCAGAAAAATCTGTTTTGGTTGTACCTGTCTATTCTTTTTGCTTATTCCCCCACCCCCAGTGCCTTTAGTTCTCCCACCCAACCTTCCAGTTCTCTCTACCTTTCATTACCAAAACAAAAAAAAAAGATCAGAGATCGCTATCTGCACTTTAAATGAAAATTACTTACACTAATATAATAACTCTCCCAGGCATCTGCAATTTAAAGACTTTTTTTGCAAAATGAGTAGTTCATTTCCTATGAAAATAATGTTTCTGCCACTGCAGGCAGATGGGAAAGTGATGAGGATTGGGGAGCCGACGGAGAGAAGCATGAGGTCTGCCTTTTTCTAGATTGTAAATGTCTAAGACTAGCCCCAAGGCTGAACCACCCACCCTCCCACCCACCTATGCA
>NW_006431210.1:6464272-6480900 GCF_000325575.1 Pteropus alecto
ACCTATGCGTCACCAAATGTTTGCCACTCACCAAAGAAGAAAAACAATATTTATTCTCATTCACATGATTTCATGTGTTCCTCACAAGAATTTTATGGGATAAGTACTATTATTATCCCCATTTTATAGGTAAGGAAATTGAGACATAGAGAATTCAGTGAAAACAAACGTACAGGTAATACGTGGAGGAGCACAGACATGAGCGTAGGCGGTCTGACCCCACGACTGTTCTTCTAGCCACTGTGCTGAGCAGCTCCTACCGATTTTCCTGCCTTTCCTCTCCCTTTTTAATCCTGATAGCCCCGCTTCCCTTTCCCCAATTATCCAAGACTTAAAAGATCCAGAACCCATTCTCATGTACTGTCTTTTCTTCTGGACACCATTACTGTAGCCTGGCTCTTTCCCCCACAGTCCTACACCCCTATTCCACTGCCAACTGGTCATGCCATTGTCTCTGGGATTATCTGCTCTGCAGTGTCTACCACCTCAGATCTTCTAGACCCATCATGGGGATGAAGGGAAGTGTGGAGTGTCAGGTGGGAGACAAGGCCAGGAGAGGATCAGCTGAGACATTGAGACTTAGCTCTGGGGCCTAAGGATGAATAATCCATGCAAAAGAACCAAGGAATTGGTCTGTGGTAGGAATGACGTTGATCATTTACTGCATGGACTTTTCTGGGCCTGTTGAAAAGAATAATTCAAAGAATTGATAATTGATGATGTTATCAGGAATTAAAAACCACTGACATTCAAAATTTATCTAATATTACTCTTAAGATCTGTACATTTCACTACATATAAGTCTTACCTCAAAAAAAATAAATCTGAAACAAATCTTGAATTCTAGTTAATAATGTGCATATGGATGTGTTTAGGGATGAGATGGCCCATACAACTTTGAAATGCATTAAAAAAAATAGAATAAACTGATGATGGCCAAATGTATAGGAATGTGATAAAGCAACTTTAGCAAAATGTTGTCAAATATAGAATTTAGTCTGTGGATAGATGGGTGTTCTATGCATAATCCTTTGAACTTTTCTGTGTGTTTGAAATTTTTCATAATAAAATGTTAGGAGAAAAATATTGTCAGAAATATGATTATAGGTAACTAACAAATTGAGAAGAAAAACACAAAAAGTATAATTTGACTATGGAACAATATGGTTTTTTTGTGTGTCCTGACTACTTATGTATGTTTAAACTGATTCCGAATCAGTAAGTAAACATCACATAAGCTTATTGGGCTTTTTGATTATATCAGTATACACTAGGCATATCACTCCTACTTCAGGTGGCATCATGTCTGCTCAGAGAGAAAGTTTTTGCTTGGCATTCTTAAGAAATGTACAAGTACATTGCTCAGAGACAATAAAGGAAGACAGAAAAAAAAGACATTTCTGAAATAAGGTGAAACTGAGAAACTGAGAATCAGAGTAAATTAAGAACATTAAAATGAAGGTGAAATATATTAAAAAGGACACTGGTCTGATTAAAATAGCCACTGAGTTTAAGAAAGAACAGATATGGCCAATGACAAGGAAATGACATTGAATAGCCAATGCATGCTGGAAAGATAAAGAAGTTAATAATAAAATAGTTTAAAGAGTTAAATTTTAAGATAAGAAAAAAAAAACTACTCTATAGACAAATGGACAAAATATATATAAATGGCCATTTCAAGAAATATAAATGGCAGCTATCTCAGGACCATGAGGGGAGCCAGCCTTGGGATAAAGTGAGCACCTTGTGGACAGCAGAGAAGAAAGGTGGGGACATGGGGCATCAATCAAGGCTTCGTGTCATTACCTTAACCAGCACTAGAGCTGCTTACTTCCAGGCCTCTAAGTAAGATAACAAATGTCTTTACTGTTTAGGCAACTTTTATTCGGTTCTTATGTTACTTGCAGCTAAAAAAAAAAAAAAAAATCCCTGATATACTGGTACCATTTTGAGGTTATTTATGAAGAATTTGTTGCAGCATTGTTTGGAGGAGATTGGTTAAATGAATGATGACATGTCCATACAATGGAACAACACAGAGTCATTTAAAAGGATGAGGCAACACAAAAGATTATATACTGTATGATTCCATTTATAAAAGTTTTGATAACAGACAAAATTAATCTAGGGTTCTGGAAACCAGGATAGTGGGGGTAGTGACTAGAATGTGCATGAGGGGGCTCTTGGAGGTCCCAGTAGTGTTCTGTGATTGGGTGATAATAAAATTATCTTTGTGAAATTCAGTGAGCTGTGTAGATATTTACATTATACACTTTTTTTTGTATGTGCCTGCTACACTAATACAACTTTCAAAAAAAGAATGAGAGAGCATTGTATGTACTGATAGGAAATGATAGCCAAAATATGTATGTCCTAAAATAATTGAAAAACTAAGAAGTCGACTAGATATTATCATGTATAAAGTGTAACATTGATAGGTGAATAAAAATGATTGAATAAACAAACAAACAAACAAACAAACAAACGCCGGCCAAATTCTTCTGCAGGCGAGACTTGGCCTACTCTGCACTAGCTTGCACGTCTCTGCTTCCACCTCCCACACACATGTAGGTTAATTCCATGTGCTTCCAACAAGGTCATTGTCTTTATCTCACAATCCATCAGACACCTGTGACAGGCACCATCATTCTCAATTCTTCCCCCTTTCTTACCCTGCACAGATGCTCCCCGACCAGAAAAGATCAAAAGTTGGTTTTACCATTTGCACACATCCTAATGTTTCCCAGTGCCTCCCACTTGCACCCTAGCCAAAGACACCAGTATTGTCCTGGAGGAACGACGGCCCCACTTCCTGTCTCTAATCGTTCCTTTCAGTGGCAGCCAGAATTAATGTTCAAAAAGGCTGATTTGACCATTTCTCACCCCAGCTTCAAGGACCCTGTGGTGGCTTCCCCTTGCCGTTGTGACAGCCCACACATTTTGGCGTAGACCACAAGGCTCTCCTTGATCTGATCTCTTCTCCTGGCCTCGGAGCACTCTCCTGCCCCGACTGCCCTGCAGACACACAGACCTTTCCGCTCCTCAGATGGCCCTGTGGAGTCTCCCCTCCCAGATCTCAACCTCACCCTTCTCTCCAGCTTAGGACTCCTGCACCTCCTTCAGGCACTTCCTAAACTGAGTTAGCTCCTCCTGCTCTCTCCTCTGAGCGCTCCACAGTCCCCTCTCAAAACAGTCACCATACCTGATTATAAGTACTGTGCAAGATGGTATCTGCCCTCAAACCACTATATTTCCAGAATCCAGCCCCAGGCCTGGCACATAGTAGGAGTTCAGTAAACACTTATTACATAAGTGAAATTCGTAAATGAGTGATGAGATGAACAAATGCTTTTTAAATTATCCACAGTAAAATTTAAGTGACTTATCTAGCACAATCAGGTGCTTAGTGGACACCATCCAAAGCAAAGTATTTTTGGAGAAATCCTTGAGGTCCTGCACAGCCTAAAACCCTTTTAATGAATACATTCTCCCTTCAATTGTCAAATATTGCCCCTCCGTACCAAAGGAGGGTACAGGTCTTATACAAGTTGCCGAATTCAGAAACCCAGAGAGCTACGTAGCCTATGTAGAGAGAGGGTAGGTAGCTAGGATGTGTGTGTGTGTGTGTGTGTGTGTGTGTGTGTGTGTGTGTGTGTGTGTGTGTGTTTGGGGGTGGAGGGTGGTTTTTTGTTTGTTTGTTTTTCAGAAAAAAAGATTGATGACTTCCAGTCTGGAGACAAAAGAAAGTAGAGGAAGAGAAGGAAGGAGAATCAATATTGTGTGCCTAATGCATGCCTGGCTGGATGCCAACTCAGAATGGCAAATGGAAGAGCAAGAAGAGAGTTGGTGAGGAGAAGGGACGTGAACAGAGGGACCCTGGAGGAAACCAGGACAGAAAGACAGGGTGCTCCTGAACCCCCAGATTGGAAACATGGAGGGAGGCAAGGCAAACAAAGACCAAATGAGCTAGACCCAAAGAACACTGGCCTGGATTCTTGGCCCAACCCTGACACTTACTTGCTGTGTGGCCTCAGCTAACTCACTTAGTCCCCCTGAGTCTCAGTTTGCCCATTTGTGAAATGTAGATGATGTAGACTAGGTTTACTACGAGTTCAGAACTTGCGTCAATGCTGTTGTTCAATGCTAACGCTTTTCTCAAAAGACCAAGTGAAAGAACACTTGAAAGGATTAAACCTTTTAATGTTGACAATCTCTGCTAAGCATTTAAGAATCCTCACCATGGGTAGTTTCTTTCTTACAAGTCTCTAAACCCTTAGGTATGTTTTTATCTCGTACTAATTTCTCTATAGGTTTCAGTTGTGTTTTCAATCATGATAACTAATGTTTGTATAATGTTAATTATCTTTAAGATTTAGAAAGTTCTTTCATGCTGGTCTAGGCCAAAACTCTGAGTGCAGATATAGAAATCTGTCCAAGGAAATAGATCAAAAGTGAAACCAGAGTGTGAGTTTCCTTTACCAAATGGGACTTTGTGCCAATGTGGCCAACAGAATGGAATTACAACCTACTCACATTCTTTATTTCCAGCAAAAGACTTGCGTATGTGTCATGGACTTCCGGACAGATAGGACAGTAGCATTTGTCAATTTTCAAATCCTTAATTTCCTCTTTTTATTCCCCAACATGTTCGCAAATATTTGAAATTTAAAAATAAAGGTCATCCATTCTATTCTGACAAGCTGTTTCAGAAGCATGTGAGAAAATCAATCCTTTCAAATAAAAAGTCTTCCTTTTTCCAGTATTTTGTTTTTACCTTGCCTATACTGCCAGAGCACAAATCCTAATATTAGTCATGTATCTTGGATAACCTCACTCCACAGCAGTGTACGTACTAAAATTACTTAGATATTTCCTGGTCTTGATGACAATAGCGATCTTTAAAAAACTCTGCAGTGGGATGTAATAAAACTTGAATTGTAGCCCTGAATCATTTCTAGTTTCAAGTCTGCCTCTTGGTTGCCGAACCAACTTGGGCATGTTTCAAGAGTGGAACAGAACATTGCATTCCCTCTGGAAGAAGTCAGAAGTGATATGAATTCTCTTCTCAAGGGAAGAAGTGGGTGCTGACTATTTTTAGCCCCAGAAAAGAGTGACCACTTGTTCAATTTAAACTTGCAGTGATTTGGGAAGCAGATAAGGGAGGAAGGGGTTTAGAGCCACGTGTTGAAGACCAGAAAGTCCACTAGGCAGAAGTTCAGGCTCTCATCACCACAGCTCAGGAACTTTGGCCTTAACACAAGGAGGAGGAACCAGGCCTAGGGTAAACACGCTATGAACAGAGGTTAAGGGTGGCATCTTCAATAAGACTAAGGAGGGTTCCTGCAAGATCAGTGTAGGAGAGAAACAAACTTTCTCTACTCTCAAGGTTTTTTTGGCTGGTCTATCTATCTGAGTACTATTACTAAGAAAGATTAGCAAGAGAAAATAACTGAATCTAATACATTCATATGTATGTGAGCCCTGCATACATAAGAGAGTCAGAGACCCCACATGCACGAGAGGTTCAGAAACAAAAAGAGAACATGGGTGTATAAGATGTTTTGAGCTAGGGATGAGGTAAGGTGCATTGGGGAGCTTCAAAGAGTCATTGTAGGAAGCTAAGAAGAGCAGATACTTAGTAAATAAAGGTATGATCTGCAATGTGGATAAGTCAGAAGAATAACTACTTATTATGGGCAAGGCCCCTAATTTAAGTTCTTCTAAGTAGTTAAGGGAGAGGCAGAAGTTTCTTTTGAGCCTGAGGCTGAAGTTGCCCTAGATCAAAACAATCTGCATACCACAGAGGCAGTTCTTGGGGTGTCTGAACCCCATCAGTTCAGGAAGACATGGACAAGTCACTTAAGCACTCTGCATCCCTGTCCCCTCCTCCATAAGGAACATTAACACAATGTATCCCTTGGAATTGCTTTGAAGATTAGATTCTAGTGTATAAACTACCTGAAAACAGGACCTGTGTCCTATTCACGATTGTGTATCTGGCACCTACCCTCTGCTTAACACCAAATATGTGTTCATTGAAAAATTGTTGAGTAAATGAATGGTAATGTAGAATGTGTAGCATAGAGCCTGCTCATGGTAGATATTTAACAAAAACTTGTTGATTGAATAGTTTACATAAAGAGCTTGGGATGGCTGAATGCATAACCCAATGAAAGGTAGGTATTTATACCAACACAGGGCGGATTTGTATAAGCAGAGTTCACCTGAGATGAGGAATCTAAAATGGCAGGTGAACTGATTGGCATTCAATGTATTCTCTTTCCAGTAGAGCAGCTGACCTGGGACAAGGTGAGTGACATGTATAGAAATGAGCACTCTTCTCTTACACTCAACATCGAATACCAGAATGGAAATCCCCTCCCCACAAACAGCTTGGGCACTGAGGACAGAAACTGCATGCCCCTAAATCCTTCACTATCTGTATTAATTTAACTTTACTGTTCTACTGCCCTCGTTGGCATGATTTTACTATTCAAGGAGACTCTGCCCAGACAAATGGCTAAATTGTTCATGATAAGAACCCACCAACTCTTCACTAGAAAACTTCAATACGTACTTTGCACTCTAAGATGCTTGGAATCCCTCACCTCAAAATACTCAGCAATCCTGGATAGTTGCATCATGATCCTTATCCAATCCTAATCATGCTCCCTCTTCCCTACATTGAAAGTCCCACTATAAAGCAAAGTCCCAATTCTAAATCAATTTCAACCTTGCCTTCCCCTTGGAGCCAAAACTGTGCAGGTAATGTGTGGTGAGCAATAAATTCAGCTTTGTCTTTTCAATCGGTCCTGTTGGTACTATTCGGGGAGGTTGCACTGACAAATAGAATCACAGAATGTAAGTTTTACAAATATAGCCTTAAGGCATTTGGTCCACAAAGGGCTGGGATCCTCTAGCAGGTCCCCCCGATGACACAGTTATCTAGGCTTCGCTCTGAGATCTCCTGTTCCAAGACCCCTCCTTGACTTCTGCAGGGCCATTCTATATCTGTCCAACAATCTCCTGGTGATTTCCCACAAATCTTAGCCCTGACTCTAAAAATTCACCCGACGACTGGCTTCTCTTGAGGTATCAGCTGAGAAGGGAACCACCAGCCTTTCTCAGGGCCCTCTGAAGGCCGCTACCCACAAAGCATGTCTGAGGCCTGCTCGGAGGTCTCTATCTCCTCCTTCAAACAGGATTGGCAATTTCCACCATTGCTGCCCCACTTTGGGAAAGTGATTCTGCATCTCCCACCCTGTGGCAAGAATGTGATACAATAGCTTATGAAACCAGAAAAAAAGATAATGTTTGCTCCCTCCTTGTGTTAAGGTCTAGGGACCCCTCTTCAAATGCAAATAATTTTTGAATGGAGAATATATAAAGCCCGTTCACCCTGAACAATTGCCTCACCCCTTACCTGAGATGAACCAAGCAGGACTTGAATCCCAGTTGACGTGAAAATATTTTATTGTCGTTCTTTTGTTATAGAAATAATACCTATTCATTATAAAAAAGTTAGAAGAGAAAATTTTTAAGGGTCACCTGTACTCCATCACACACACACACACACACACACACACACACACGGAACTCATTATAAATATTTGTTAAACGAATGAACAAATACCATGCATATGTTATAAACTTTGGCTTGCTAAAGTGAATAATATTTTTATGTATGAAAGCTAGTTTGGCATGTATGTAAGATATCTACCCTGACCCTTGATTTTGAGGGTGAGGCGTGCGCCTTCCATCCCACCAGGAAATTATACAACTCTCCTCCTGGGAAATTAATCTGCACGGGAGAAAAGACATCAGGATAATGACATTTGGGAGTACCTGCTGCCACCCAGTCACCCGCTGCTGACAAGCTTTGCCAATGCACTTAGAGCGGCCTCACTCTTAAACATGAACACACAGCTACATATCACCAAACATTTGAAAAAGCCCATAGCATGAGAGACAACACAAACAGGATAAAGCAGAAACAAAACATAATGAAGGAAAAAAGATAAACCTATACTTGATATGTTGAAAGAGATAAAAAGAATAATGAGAAAGGGCTCTTGGAAATGGACTCAAAAAGGCCTTAAAAAAAAAAAAAGAGTTGAAAGATAAAATCTAGAAAGTAGGGGAAGAGGCAGGCATACAGTTTGAAATGAGAAAAAGAAAGATGTCAGGGAAGGAGACAAATCCTAAATAATAAAAGTTTCAGACAAGAACTACAGAGAAAAATGGATAGGAGCTAATTCTTTAAGAAATGAAATAAGAAAATTTCATAGAATTAAAAACACAATAATTCCAATTCAAAGTGCACCGCTGAATTTAAAAGGGCCCACAAAATTCTGAAATTTCAGGACACTGGGAAGAGGAGGGACAGGCCATATAGAAAGGAACAGTATATTAGGGAAGAATCTAAGTTGCTTTAACACACACAGTCAAAAAATGGAGTGGCATACTCGAAATAGAAATTTATTCCTAACTTGTGTCATGGTTCACAGGTAGAATATAAGGCTGGAAGAGCAACTCAGGCAGCTTCTGATTCTGGGCAGCCTAGGTCCCTCCGTCATGCCTGCATCCCACTACAAGGAAGAAAGAAAAGAGAAAGGACTTTGGTGTTTATTCCTTCCAGGCTACAACCCGGAAGTAGAAAACACTATTTAGACTCATACTCCACTGGCCAGAACTTAGTCACCTGAACCACAAAGCCCTGCAAGGAAGGCTAGGGAATATAATTTCTAGCCAGGTGAAAGTCAGGCATTATTTTCTAAAGGAAAAAGAAAGTATGGATGCTGGAGGACAAATAGAAGCCTCTACCGCAAACAGAATCAGAACTGAATTGTATTTCTTCACATTACTGGCTACTAGTAACCAATTGAATAATGTCTTCTAATTTGGAGAGAAAATTATCTTTACCCTAAGATATTGTTGGGGTTCAGAGCTAGTAATCCCAAGAAGTGCTTCTGTGGTATACAGATTGTTTTGAGCTAAGGGCAATTTTAGCTTCAAGCTCAAGAGAAACTTCTGCCCCTCTCTTTAACTGCCTAGAAGAACTTGAATTAGAGGCCTTGCTCGTAATAAGATTATCATTGATAATCTCTTTTTGTCCTATCTATATGGCAGGGCAAATTTCTATTTACTAAACATCTGCAAAGACCCTTTGAAGCCCCCAAGGCGCCTTACCTCTTCCCTAGCTCAGGATGTCTTATATACCATGTTCCCTTTCTGTCTCTGAACTCATCTGGAATATGGGGTCTTTGACTCTCTCATGCATGTGAGATTCCCATACATACATATGTATTAAATTTAGTTATTTTTTTCTTGCTAATCTGTGTCATATCTATTCATATCTATTTGAGTGTTATACCAGCCAAAAGAACCTTGAGGGCAGAGGAAAGTTTGTTCCTCCCCCACAACATCACACTAGTCCAATATCAAAGGTGAGGTCAGAACAAATGCATTAAAGACCTAAAACTGGAATTTTCTGGAAGTTATTGGAATGATATGCTATACTTAAATAAGGAGTGATCTAGGCAAAAGGAGACCATGTGATCCCAGAAGCAGGCTTGGAGAGCAAATAGAGCAAGATGGTAAAATTCAGATGGTTCTGAGAAAGACATCTCCAGGCGAAAAATGAAATCAATAAATTACCTAGTGAAGTACAGCATAGGGAATATTGTCAATAATATTGTAATAACTATGTATAGTACCAGGTGTGTATTAGACTAATTGGGGAGATCATTCCATAAATTATATAAATGTTTAAGCACTTTTCTATGCACCTGAAACTAATACAAAACAATATTGAATGTCAACTCTAATTGAAAAATGAAAGTAAATAAATAAATAAATCACCTAATACATTTGATCATTTGGGGAAAACTACTGATAGAAACATACTCTATCTAACAGAGCAAATGAAAAGAATTTAAGGATTAGTTGAAGAAAAATATGTGTGTAAAAAGCAGGTGATTAATAAGTCCAGGGGGGGAAAGAGAACATGAGAGGAAATCTTAATATAATATACTTCTTGGAGATATAGTTAAATATATTTACATGTCACAATAAAGCAAACTAACTGCTGAATTGACCCAAAACTATGATGCAAGTATGAAACAGAGAGGAAGTGAGAGAGGGAACATGTGCATGTGTGTGTGTCAGGGGAGGGCAGTTAATGTTAAAGAAGTAAATTCTTGTTTACTATTACTGGATGTGTTAATTATGAAAATCAAGAAGTAGTAGAAAAGTTTATTCATAATAAGAGAAATGCAAAATTTAAATGAGAATATTTTTACCCATCAGACTGAAATGTCATAGATTTGGTAATGTACTCCCTTGGCAGGGCTGTGGGAAAGCAGGCACTATCATACATTGCTGGGAAGAGTGTGAATGGCCTAACTTCTCTAGAGGGCAATTTGGCCCTATCTATCAAAATGAGGAATGTGTACCCTTTGAACCAGTAATGCCACTGATGGGATTGTATCCTAGAGATATATGCACTTGTTTACAAAATAACATCTGAGCAGTCACTGAAACATTTTTTTCATAAAGAAAATATTAGAAATAATGCAAATGTCCATGTGCATTAAAAAAAAGAATAAAGATGCTCTATTTACTGAAATAGCATGATTAATTAAATATTTTCTTTGCTGAGAAAAGCAAGGTGCAGAATGGTAAATATCTGAGGTATTCATGTATTCATCAGTTTATCAGCATGTTTGGCTCTCTGAGTCCTGAGCACATGGTTAAGTTTGCATTTCCCTGCCCCCTATAAGCTGTCAGATCCATGTGACATGCTTCAGTCACTGAATGAGAACAGAAATGATATGTGTCATTTCTGGGAGGAAGTCAGTGAGTAGCAGCCAGTGAGGACTTTGTCATATTCCCTGTCCCTTGCTATTGCAAGCATGACACTCCAGATGATACAGCCTCCGCTGGCTTGCAGCCCTGTGTGATAAAAATGTGAAACAACCTAGGATGGACATGAAGCATGATTGAGAAAGAAGTCACTAAGATGTGAGAGGCAGCAGAGTCTGCCACCCCAAAATATGCCTTATTTAGGGATATTGATTATTTTAAGCTGGTTATTTTTAAGAAGCAAAAGACTCCAGAGGGATCTTTGACCTTCCTCCTAACTGCCTAAAGGAGTTTAGTTAAAGGACCTGGTCTAGGAAGGAGGTATCATCCTAGATAACTATAGTTTAAGGTGAACTAAGTGTGATAGACAAGGAGGAACCTAGCAAGGCTCATTTGATGAAAGTCCTCTCTATGTCCCATTGTTAAAGATGGCCAGCAAATATTTATTTACTGATCATCAGTTTTTTCCATCTCTATGTGAATTGCCTCCCTGCCCTTTGAATTCCCAAACTATAATCCTCTCCACCCCTTTCTCCTAAATGCAAGATGGCATATAAAGCCTAAACTGCTGGAATTTGTCCCCACATTCTTATGAAACCCCTACATGTACATACATAATTAAATTTGGTCACTTTCTCCTGAGAATCCGTATCATTTCAATTTGATTATTAGACCAGTCAGAAGAACAAAAAGGGAAAAGAGGGGATATTTCCTCTCCCCTACAGATGTTTGGATTGTTACTGTAACTTACCCTACCATGATTGACAGAGGTTACTATACTACCTTTTGTATTAAAAAAAAAAAGACAGAAATATATAAAGCTATATGTTTCCAGGTAGATAGAAGACAAGAGTAGAAGAGATACTGTTTACTGTATGTTTTTTTCTATGTTTCACTTTAGAACCATATAAATGTATTACTTATTCAAAATCTTTAAGAAAGAAATAGCAACATAAGGACATTATTTAGAAATATGGAAGAAAATATCAGATGAAATAGCTAATGTAGTTGAAAGTAGATGATTTCTGGGGAAGTGGAATCTGGACAGGAGAATTGTTGCTTTCCATCTATTATCATGTAGTATAAAATCAGTTAAAAATTATGTGTATGTGTTACTTCGATTTTTAAAAAATTAAGAGAAAAAATCATGGGGAGTAACCAAGCTACTGTCTTATGAAGTGATTTCATGAGGGCTAAATGTTATCCAACTCTGCCTTTCATTGGGAAGTGACATACAAATAGAAATTTTTGAATTTCTCCAAACTTCCCATCTTCGACAAATTGAATCACATCTCCCAAACTTGCAGGTCATTTATGGAAAATTGCAACCAATCTCAAATGCTGTTGGGCATAAAATTCAGCACAAACATTGGTATCTGAATTCATAGTCTCGAAAAAAAGAAAACCAGAAAAGCCTCAGGTATTTTTACTTTTGCCTAGAAAAGCAACTTCTGCTTTAAAACACCCTATGGTCACCACCACCTCCTGTCCAAGTCAGAAATCTGGAAGTTGTCCTTAACTCTTGTCTCCCTTCCTCCTTCCAGTGCCAGATCCTCTAGATTCTACCTGGAATTGGTCCACCTCTCTCCACCTCTGCTGCCTGGATCACAGCAACAGCTTATCTAACTGTTCTTGTTACTTGTAGTTTTGTTCTTTCCAGGAAATCCTTTGTTGCAACGAGAGTAATCTTTTAAAATACACACATGACCACAACACTAAGCAGCCTAAACATTTCAATAGTCTACCATTGCCTTCTAAATAAAACCCAAAACCCTACAATGGAACCACCATCATCTGGCCCCCGTCTACCTCTCTGCCTCATCTATCTTTACCTCCTGCTCTATCTTCCAACTTAATAAACTTTCAGATTCTCAAAGGAACCAATGGCTGGCTATTTTTCTTTTGCTTCTAAGTTTTTGTGCATACTGTTCTCTCTGCCTCAAACACTCTTCCCCCATGTAATTTTTACTCACCCTTCAATTCAGACATCCTTCTTCCAGAAAGTTTTACCTGGCACCCTGGGTAGAGGTTGGAATCCCTTCCATTTGTTCCCACAGTCCCCTGTCTCTTAGCAGAGCAACATCAGCCAGGACTCTATGGAAGATACCTGTTTCTTTTTTTTATCCGATCTCCTTTCGACTGCAACCTTGTCTCTTTTCTTAAACATTGTATCCCCAGCTCCTGGCTCATGGTATGAGTTCAATGAATACCTGTTGAGTAACCAAATGAACAAGACTCAAATTCAGAACCCAGTCCAGGTAGGAATTCGATTTTTAGTCAAGCAGAAACTGGAAAAATATCTCTGCCTTTCTCTGCTAAGGTACAATGCCTAGTCTGGAAATTTCATCTTTAAAATTCCCAAGTTAAAAAAAAAACAGCTCCCAAGTTCTCCAAGTGATCCAAGAACTAATCAGTAATAATACCCCATGCTTGGCCAAGAGTTGGCTCCTAAACTAAAAGTAGCATATATTAGTGTGATTTTTAAAAGAAGCAACAAATCCTCACATGTCCTCAATCTAAGGGACCCGTGGAAAGGTGCAGTTGGTGGGTAAACCTGGTGCACAACCCCCTTTAATAATTTAATAAACTCTCATGAACAGATTACAATTGACTCCTGCTACTGCTAAGTGTCTGGGCTCTAAATAGAGTTTTTGAAAGCAGCCAAACCTGCCTTTCATCCATTATGTCTCTATTCCCCAAGGAAGTGAGATAAAAGCCCATAACTTTCCAGAATGAAGCATTGTTTTCTTCAGCCAAAAATCTATAATTTCTCATTAGACTGTCAATAGCAATATTGAAGATGGGCAATTTCATTTGAAGCCAGTCGTACCAAGAACTAATGTCACCACTGGGATTGTACAGTGTGTAATTAGGAAGCAAAGTGGTGACATATGTACTGTGACAACAGAGTAGCTAAAATGTTTCTCTAGGGTGATCCAAGTGTAAGTCTTACCTGGAATTAGAAGAATGTATTTAACCAATATCAGCCTGTGAGAAAGCTTTTGGTGACACAGAGAAATGAGAAAAATAAAGACTTTGTGGGAGAGTTTTCCAAAAGGCTAAATTTATTCTTTTCATGTTTCACTTTAAGTTTTCATTACATGCATTCAATTTTTTGGCACTGACTGACATTCTTAATATGAAATAATGTTAAGTGGGGAACCAAAAAACAGAACAATGTGTATACACAAGAAACTGGTAACAACGGTTTCCTCAAGGGAAGGGGGGCCCTGGGGAGCTGTTGGAAAAGGGAAGGAGAGAGAATTTCACTATATACAGTTTTGATCCTTTTGAATTTCAAATCATGTGAATCATGTAATTATTCAAAAAAAAACAAATTAACTTAATATAATTAGATGAATTAAAATAAATAAAATAAAATAAGATGAAATAAAATGGGATACATATATGGCAATTGTTTATGTCCTTACATGGAAAAAATTTTAAACTGGCAGTTCTATGTCAGACTTCAAAACAAGAAAAATATTTTTAACCGATGAAACCCAAGGTCTAGGAACTATTTCAAAATATTTTTTTTTAACCAAGCCATAATTAACTAAAGGCTTTCTCACTCCAGCCAAAGAAGACACATGTGTCGGTTTGTCCCATCGCTGGTAATGCTGACTTTGACCACTTGCTTGAGGAGGTGTCAGCCAATTTTCTCTAAAAACTCTCAAAGTTACTTTTATCCTTTTTAAGTACTTTGTGTGGAGACTTGGAGGCTATGTAAATATACTGTTCCTTGCCACACTTTCATCACTATTTCGAGCATCCATTGATGATTGTGTAGCGCCATCATTCCCTCTGTATTTATTAGCTGGCCTTCCACTGGAAATTTATGTTTCTTTATTTCTTTAAATCACCATAGACTAATGAATATTTACTTTATTCAAAGAGTTTAAGTCTATTATTATTATTATTATTGTTGTTGTTGTTGTTAATTTCGATGCTCGTTCATCAGATTCGGCTGGTGGGAATTTTTTTTTTTTTAACCATAGCTCACAAGCCCCAACAATTTAATCTGGCCTACTGCATCTCTAAAATTCTCCCCTCTATACACTTATTTGGTTTTTGTCTTAATCTTTGTAACCAGGCTATAAAATAAATGACTAGTCACTCTACCTATTCTGACACAACGCCTTGTGTATATCAGGTGATCGGTAATCACCGGATGAGGAAGCTGTGCAGGGTATGTCCGCGGAACAGCCAAGTAGCTCATTATGCAGATGTAGCTGCAACGCTGGGGAACTGGAGTTTCCATATGAGGTATAAATCCTTTTGGCAAAGGCTAAAAATGAATCAAGCAGTAGGTGTAAGGCTCTGCAATGCCTGTATACTCCTAAAGTACATGAGTTCATTATTTAAGGCGACCACGAACCCATTTTGTAACACACACGCAAGAAAAAGTAATGAATAGCTCTAACGGTCCATCTTTTCACATCATCCCTGCTTACGCATCGTTCCATTAGCGCAAGTAACTGAGAGCAAACCATCAGTGAGGGAGTGGCGAGAATGATCTGTCTCAACCACTCTCTTTATGTATTTTCTTGAGGAAGTAACATTGATAAATCATACAATGTAGAGATGGAACCAGAAATAAGTTAGCCCTCGGCATCAAACTAATAGGCCTACTATTTTTTCTATGTACTAGAGTATTTGTTTCTTCAGCCAGTCTCCACTGATGTTTTACTTCTCCGGTTCTCAATCTTGAGTGCCTTTTGCAATTACACTTAAACTTAAAAAAAATTCTAATGCTTGTACCCCATTCTGGAAAATTCTGATGTAATTGGCTTGGGGCCATGTCTGGGCATGGGAATTTTTTAAAGCTCCAGAGACTCTAACATACACCAGAGTTTGAAGACCATTGGTTTAAACCACTTTGTCCTCCTCCCATAGTGTCTAGCACGGTGCCTGATGGAAAGTGACACTCAGAATGAATAAACAATGTTCTATTTTTCAGTAAAGAAGGAAGCAACCACAAACATCCCTGACAAAGATAACCAGGAAGAGACAAGTCTTGCTAAGCAAATAGGTGAGGACGATGCCACCGGCTTCTAGGTCTCTCTCTTGACTCTAGAAAGAATTGTCCACACTGAAGCTTGGGTACTGTCCAGCCAAGTCCTGAAGTCCTCAGATGTTAAGAATTCATTAGAAAGTTAAGGGATGCCAGACGGTGTCTTCCTTCTACAAAGGCTGAAAAGACAGGTGTGGAGACTTTTAGCTCTGGCCTAAGTCTGGTCGACTTTAGGGTCAATCTGGGATCTTTTCTTGGCTCCAAATTGCGACGTGACAGCTCTTCCCGCTTGGGGTACGGGCATGAATGGTGAGGGACACCACAGCGACCAGGGCCAGGATGCTCTACGCAGAGTGGGACGCAGACTCTGGCGCGGAGCTCATCACGCTGCGTCACCACCCCCGGCTGCACGTGGCGCCGTGGGCGGGGCTGTCCAGCGGAGCGCGCGGCCGCAGGGGCGCGTACTACAAGTCCCGGCATGCCACGGGCAGGGGTGGGGCGGTTCGGGAGCCGGGCCCGAAGTGCAGCGAGGCCCAGGCGTGCGCAGTGGTTCTCGGGAGTGGCGGGGCGGGTCCTGCCGGGGTGTCCTCCGTGGCCGGGCGCTTGCGGGAGGGGGTGGCCGCGCCATTGGTGGAGAGGCGGGAGAGGCGGGAGGGGCGGAGCCGTGGGGAGCAGCTGCGGGTGAGGCTGAGCGGGCGGAGGCCAGCGGCCCGCGGGAGAGGCACGCGCTGGGCTGTGGCCCTTCTCT